>NW_009953920.1:1949406-1982692 GCF_000747805.2 Chaetura pelagica
GCAGCGCGGCCCGCGGCCTGGGCCGGGCTCGGCGGCCGAGGCTGCCAGCACCGAGTCGGCATCTTCCCCGCAGGGCTCGGCTGCTGCGCCCTCCCCTCCCGGGTCACCCCGCCACCGGCAGCAGCGGGCACCGGAGGGGAAACTTCAGCTTCACCTGCAAATCAGAGATAGGGTTCCTGAGAAATAAATAAACCTTTTTAAAAACTATCAATCTCGAGTGCAAAAGGGTAGCTTGCATGCCTTGTGCAGCTGTACAACTGTCCCAGGGCTGCCTGCTTGAGTTATGGCTCATAATTTTCATGGAAAGTTCTCACAGTTCGTGACCCAGGAGATCCCAAACATATGATTTAATCGGGCATTAGTCAACGTCAAATTCTTCCTTTCCCAATGCGCCTCCTGATCTATACCACATTGTCAGCATCTCCCTACAGTGCAAGGGAGGCACAAGGCACCTTGATGCAGGGTGAGGAAGGGAAGAGGAAGAAGCAGCTGCAAAACTGTACAGATGTGGCCTTTAATGATCCCGCATGCTCATTCTCAGCCTATCGCCCCTGCAGCCCATCCTGTGTCTGAATTTATGGAAGATTACAAAGGTCTAAGCCACCTTCCAATGAACAGATTTCAGCAAACTGGCCTCATCTTCAAACCCTCTTTAGCCTTTTCTTCCAGTGAGAAGAAAAACTGCTGTTCCTGAGCCTACTCCACTGTGCACTGGAACTTTTTTAACCAGCATGTGCCAGCAGCTGCACAAAACTTCTCATTTACAGTGATCCTCACTGAAGAACTTCCACTTTGCACCCATCTCCCACTACAGCTTAACTTTTACCCTTCAGGCTGCTGGCTCCAGAGCTCCTAAAATAAATAAATAAATAAATAAAATGGAGGGATAAAGCCATGCCTTATAGAAATGAAGATTAGATATGCTACTGGCTTCAGGGAAGTCACACTATCCTGACATGTTTATGAACAGTAGCTAGCAAATACCACTGTCCTCCTTCCTCTTCATGGTAAAAATTATTTGAATAATTATTTGATTTGAAAAACAACTGCACTTATGTATTAATCACTGTTCACTATTCATTGGTTATTATTTTCTCCCAAAATTTCAGACAACCAATCAAGGACTGGAAACAAAACAATGTACCAGATTTTTTTATTAAGAGAGTTCAACTGTATATTGATTCATTCCTGCTAAGAACAAGACGTCATGCAAGTTAGGCCACAAACCACTCATCGCAAACACAAACAACTAATAGATGGAGTGGTTAGTCTGCAAACAAAGCAGAGGTTGAAATCACATTCCCCTGAATGGTTTGGCAAAAATCTGCTGCAAACACGATGTCTGAGTGATTTACAAAGAGAACAGAGGCCTGAATTAGGAACAAATATTGTAACACCCTAACAAGATCTATACACTAGATAGTGTGGTTCTTGTGTTCCTTCAAGTTGCAAGACTGGATAGGCAATCCCATTTTTAGGCTCAGGCAGGAGATGGTACCCGAAGAGAAGCCTGCCTCTTCATTCTCCTTACAGCTGCTCCACACAGACATAAAAGAAGGCAACAGGAAGAGTCTCTCAAACAGTAACATGTGCCTCTTACAGCCCTGATACACAGTCAGGCAAACCTTGTCTGTGAGCAACCTCTGTTCAGTTCAACACTGTAACGAAGTGCTCAGCCTTCCTCCTTTTCCTTTTTTTCGCTCCAGAACCATGCAGTGATGAGAGAGAAAGAAGCCTATGATTAGTGAGAATGACTTTAGTACCAACCAAACAGCTCAAGTTCAGACATTTACACAATCGTGCATCGTCACTTGGCCAAACAACCATCCATCCACAAAATTGCAAATGATGCTGCCAGCAGAAAATAAATGACAGAATTTAGGGTCCTATTCCAATGTGTATGGGAAATTGTAACTTGCTAACAGAAACAGAAGAATTCACCCCACTTCTCCCACTCTTGCAAAATCCTTAATGCAACAGAAATCTACTGGAAAATCATGGTAGGCCAAAGTCTTCTTTCTGAAGACCCTGTAATTATTAAGAAACAATCCAAAGTGTAGGTTAAATATGTAAATGAAGAAATGAATTGCTGCCTTGTAGGTCTGTAACATGTAAGCAACAGTTCTCTGTTCTGTGGAAACGTGTTGGTTCTATCAAGTACAGCATTTTCTATCTGATACACACATTAATCCACTTGGCCAGAAACAGTTCAGGTACTGAGCTACCTTCATGTAAAAGATGACAAACCAAGAACTCAAGCAGAAAAAAATATAGAGAGAGATAGACTTGACATAGACTATTTTTTTTTAATGCACTGTGACATTCAGATTATACCACGTTGGGTTAGATTTTCGGTTGGGTGTTTTTGTAGGATATCATGGCTTTGGACTGCAAGATATGCGCAAATGAGATTATCTTCAGCAAGAAAGATCCTGGGTTCCATGGTATCTACTTGTTATTATGAAACATTCCTTCAGGTCCCCATGAATATCTATAGTCCTCTATGGTTAAAGATAGCCATTAGAAAATCATCTGATAGATGTGACAGCAATCAATGAATAGGTTTTGAGAGATATGCAAGGTGGTACTGTTACTCCTTAGCAGAGTGTTGATAACTGAAAAGGCAGGCATTCCAGGCTTTCAGTGAATGCTGTTTAGGAAAGTTTTGTATGCCTGGCCATAACTAAGGTGAGAAATCTCAGTCATGGGAGTTTTCTCTCAAGGCACTGGCTGGTAAAGTCAATTCTACTTTTGTTATAATGCTTGGCTGAAATGACTCTTCAGGAATATAACACAGAAGGTCTTGGACAGCTCAGGCAGGTAAGATCTCTTCTCTTCACACCCTGGATTAAACCCATGGTAGGTGAAAAGTCAGGCTGAAGGGCATTTTGGAACCCCACAGCTTACAACTCCATGTTACCTTGCTTTCCTCCCCATTCTGTTCCAGTGGAAGAGGAGAAGGGGAAAGTAAAGGCTGCTGGCTACTTCTCCTAAAAGAATAAAACTGATGCCAACAAAATATTACACTGCAGCTAAGCAAGCTGTTGTAGTCTTGCCTAGCACCAGGAAACCAAAGGTGAAAGCTCTGATGGACAGCAATTGTAGACACTGCATGGCAGATAGGTATGTTCGTGATGACATAAAATACTTCTTTATTTTGTGGTTAAATTAATAAACCTTTTTTTTTTTTTTTAAACAAATTTGTTCCTTTTTCTAATGATCCTACCATAAATATATGCCCTGGGACTGTACAGCATGCTTTTAGTTCAGAAAATTGATTGACAGGTGATCACTTACCACAACAAATCTCTTATGACAATGTCTCAACTGTGTGATACTTTGGACCATATTTACATGTGCTAAATGCCACACATGCCCTCTGGGCTTTTAGAGCACCTTTTTCAACAGGGAGTACTAGGCCTATCAGTTTCGGCTGGAGTTCAACTATCTGGTCCTTGGAGCACTGGTTTCACTCAACTCTCCTAAAGAAAAATCACCATCATCAATACCACGTAAGAACTGCGACAATTCTTCCCATTCCCTCACCCAACTCCACAATTTATCCCATATTACTTTCCCTGGCAGAATAATCAGGCACACTGACTGCTAATAACAACAGAGGATGCAGAAAGACAAAACAAGAAAACGGTACCAAGCACTGTATTCTGCCTGGGATGTAGAAATAAGACTTGACATAAAGAATAACTGCAATGAGCATTTGATTTATTGTTTATACTATGTCATAAGACAAAGCTCTTAGATATTAGTGGCCTAATAAAGTGATGTAATGCTTGCTATGTGTTTATCCATGTGGTAAATAGATAGCACAATTGATACCTGAAGCACTGTAAGAGAAGCCATGGCTACATAATCAGAATTCTGAGAGGTAGTGACAGACTTTATTGCTAATTCCATCTCTCAGGAAATATGGAAAAACAGTACTCGCTAGTAAAATTCAACTATCTGGTGAATTAAAAGATTATTGGTGACAACATTATGATACAGCTTTCCTTTCCTCCATCTTTGGTAGGAGAGGAGGACGTGCATTAGGAAATTCCCAGCCTGACACAAAACTCTTCCAGCATCTCAACACAAATGAGGCTCCAAACTGGAAATTCCATTTCACAAAGACACTGAGGCTGCAACATTGTTCCTGATACAGAACTAAACCTTTTCCAGACAAAAAGTTCACAATGCAAAGTCCAGCATTGCTGCTCCGAGCCACTGCATCTGCTTGCTTCCTGGATGAGCCCAGGAGCAGACAGCAGCAGAAGACAGTGTGACCAGCAGTAGCTACTTTCTATGAAAACACCCTAAGAGCAAGACTCCTACCATTATGAGACAGAAATATTTGTTACAGAGTTGAACACTACACCCTGGAGTAGGATGAACTTCTGGACAAAGATATTTGAAGCTTTCTGATGAATGTGAACATAATTTTAAAAATACCAACTCTAGTGGCTATCATCCATGAGAGGCCAAGCCTTCTAGGTAGCACAAAGGTAGCACCTAATGACTTTTCAAATTCAAAACTCAGCCATAAATGTCAGGCCAAACACACTGGGACTCATGTGGACTGAAGTCACCTGCCTGTCTTCAATTAGCAAATGTCCAACACAGGTCCTGTCCCCAGTCCATATTTTTGGGTAACTGGTTTGAAATTAAGGTCTACTCTGATACTTCACAGAAGAGTAATACAAACATGAGGCTACACAGAGATTAAAGAGTACTCTGAATGAGCAAGAATGGCAAAATTGGGAAATGAAGACATCAGAGGTGAACAGCATCTCACTTGGCATCTTCACTCATTTTAGCAAAGAAGAAATTAAATCAATATGCCAAAGTTTTCCAGAATTCAGTCATGAAACAGTTGTGGCCCAGACTGGAAGTCTTCTGCCTCTCACAGATCTATTTATATAAGAAAATCCCTTTACACTGAAGGTGCCCCAGTCTAGCCCTATTCTTCATATCCATAAAGTCCTCTGACTCAAGTGGTAATAATGTAGACTTTGACTTGCCTGAAGTAACACTTCCTCATGTCATGGGAAGACAGTAATACCCCTTCTCAGCAAGTGCAAATTAGCAAGTGTCTCCAACCAAAAGGTACAGCCTTCTTATTCTTTCACTACAATATTTTTATCAGTCTCTGTAACAGTTCCTTTAGCTAGAAGCAAAGTTAGGCAAAGCACTGGGAAACTTTCGCATATTCCTGCAAGTATATGTTGCACATAGAATAATTCAAACACACTATTTGAGTGTGTAATTTAGCTCATATGTAGTTAGAATGTGCAGAGTTTGCCAAGTGACTGCATCCAGCTGGAAAAATCAATTTTTATATGCCAGTTTAATAAAAACTTAAAGTCTTCCGCAATACATGACGAAATGTTAGACAACGTTGAAATTGTACATTATGTAAAACCAAACATAGCTGTAAATTACAGGCTGAGTGTGAAGGATCATTCGTACACTGCCAAAATTCATGTAAGCAGTCGCCAATTTGGGGACGGAGGGGGAAACATACCGTAATAAAATGAAACTTTGTGCAACTCCAAGCACAAGCTTCCAGGGCCAGATTTTGGCAGAAGAAACTTTAAAACAAAATTTATTTCGGCCTAGGGGCATCTCTCCCTTATTTGGCAGTCAGGGGCTACGCTGGTGCAAATGAAAACAAAACACAGGTGATTTGATGGTGCAGAGGTCTTGCTATGCGCTACAGGCAAGCCTAGAGCTCTCAGTTTGGACTAACCACATTGTTTGTCTCCTGAGCTTTCTCACTTTAGAAAGCACTATCTTGGTGTCCATGAACTCTATATTCTATTGGTACGTGTGCATAGATTCATTTAAAGCACTAACTAGGCTATCCATTCTCTGCCTCTGCTTTGCTGATGACAACCCAGATGTCTTGGTGGGAAGAGCGAGATGTTGCCTTGTGATTGCCACTGTGGGATACATGTGCAAACAATTGATGCTACCAGTCCTGTTCTGGAGACAGTCACTGCAAAATCCACAGTACTGATGCTGCTAATTATCATGCTTGCTTCTGCTCTCTCTCAGAAGAGGGTTGAATACTTAAGGGGAACAGAGAAACTCTTGGAGTAGCACTTCTTCCTCCTTCCAGTGTCTTTATTTGAAGCAGTATAGGGTGAGTTGGGAATGCCTGTGCCTATGCAGCAAACACAGAATACCAGTTTTCAGGGGCGGGGTGAGAGAAGGCACATGCTGGTTGGCAGTCCAGGAGTAAGTTGAAGATGTTGAAGTGTCCAACAGCCAGTTGGCAGCAGCCAGCTGGCGTAGACCCAGAAAAACAACCTTAATCTGCAAAGCAACACTAGACTGGTCCTCTTCCTACATATGGCTCTATCTAAATTAACTATTTAGATTAAAATAACGCCCCATCTGCACTTGCATACAGGCTGGTCTGCAGAGGTAAGATGATAGCAACAGTTCTTGGCTGCACATTACTTGCATGCTGCCTACACCACCCTAACTAGCTGAGCACCCCCCTTTCAAGGTGACCCTGTGATGCAGTGCTCAAGAGCAGCCAGACAGAAAGCAACAGCAGGGCAGCTAATGTGAATTTAAACCCTGCTTGTGAATCACCCTGACTTTCCTCTAAACCCAAAACAAGACAGACACAGATTCTACATTCAACTTTTAGGAGTATCTGAGGGATAATTCTGTTTGTTGTAGCATTACAAAAATGCCAAGAAAACTCCACTTTGATCAATGGCTACATCATCAACATCTTGGTGTTAAAACTGGAATTTGGCCCAGTTTCTAACATTTGTATCCTAAAAGCATTTCCAGCTTGTGGAAGCTGGATGGAGGAGTTTTCAGATGCTCTGGTTATCAAGGGAATGCAAGCCTTTCAAATGAATGAAATGCATCTTAGCAAACTATTTCCTTCAGAGTTGTAGGAATCAATCTTTATTCACACGAGCAAGCTCTTACTCTTGCACCTTAACCTGCTAATCTCCTCACCAGCCTCCTCATTCACCCTCACTTAGGGCATGCGATTTGTTGGCACAGAGGGTTGGCATGCACCTTTGTTTTCACACAATACACAGTTTCAGCTTGGCTTAGCACTTGACAACCTCAGTATCAATGCAACCACTCACAGAAGCAAAGGTCATTGATTTAAACTGCAAGTATTTGAGATGATTATTTTTTTACGATTGCCACTGTCCAACATCCAATTAGGCTTTCACGTACAGAATGTGTTTCAACAACTGCCAGTAACTTTCACTCCATATACTCTAGTTTTTATGCCAATAAATATGCTTTATATCTAATGACAAGATTGTTTGAGAGTGGAAGTTCAATCTTTTAGAGACAATCCAAAGAATACAATAAAATCTAGAAAGGAATGGAAACATGCATACTCAGCTAGAATCCTAGCAGGAAAAACTTTTTAGGTGATTAAATACAAAAATGAGCATTGTCCAAACAGAAAAAAAAACATAATGGGGCACGTGTGCACACCAGTCACTGAAGTGCCTGGAATGCAGAGCCATTCCAGCTTAGCTTTTAACAAGGCACTTCTGGACCTGGACACAGGCCAGATATAAAAGCCCTGGCCCCAGCATGGGCTAATTTACCCAGCTCTTATGATGGCGATCTAACATAACTCGGTTTATTTGCTTTGAAACAAACTAGGAACACTCACACAGCCAGTAACCATTCCTCAACTGAAGGGACAGCAGTGAAGACCTGAGCACAAGAAGACTGTTAAGCTCACTTTGCTAAATTTGCTCCCCAAGACCATTCCTGACTATATAGTCTTATAAAAAAAAAAAAACCAACACAAACCCCCCCCCCAAAAAAAAAACAACACACAAACAAACAAAAACCACCAGACAAGGCACCTGGTACAACCATTCTTCTAGATGCAGCAATTCCAGTTCAAAGAGTGTTGACAGACCCACAACTGGTTCTCCTTCCCTTCACTGAAATACAGCCATTGATAAAATAAAGTGCCATTGCACTTGGGCCTGATGTAATTATATTGACACAAGGGAAAAATTTGAGTTATTGTATCACTTCAGTTATACCAGCATGATTAAAGCAATAAAAAAATATGTATATAGAGGACTTTCAGGATACCATGCAAGGTACAAAAAGCAGTTATTTCTGAATACAACATAGGTACAAGACTTGATTGCATTAGCTCTGTGTGAACAGTTTCTAACCACGCTACACTCAACTTTTCTGGTGGATGCAAGTCACATAAAATCAGTGGAAGGGCTCAAGTTCACCTTAAGATGTATTTGGTTATTTGTAGTTAAGCCAAAGCCCTTCTCACCTTTGGAAAAGAGAATTAGAAACTTCAACTTCCTTCTAAAGTATGCTGGAAAGCAAGAAAAAGAACTTTCAAAATATGTTTTCATCCCTTAATAAAGAGCTATCCATCTATTGCAGCAATTTCCTGCTCAATTCAGATCACCAACAAATATGTATGCTATTTTGTGTAGCTTGACTTTACCTTTGATTAGGTGAGTAGATAATAACAAAATTAAGGCTTGTCTTTTAAAACAGAAAATTATTATGATTTTGAGACTTGAATAATGTAGTTCTTTACATTATACTCTTGAGCATTATCTGAGAGACATAAGTATGTGCTAGGACAACAATCTTTAGGAAACAGGCCAAAAACTAGTATTCAGTAAGGAAGCCCCTAGGGTTTAATCTTGAGGGTTAAAGAAGCCTGCTTGTTTCCCTAGTCTGCCAGAGTTTATTGCTGCTAGCAGTAATTGTATGCTTAATCCCCAATTCCTTTCTTGGATGCAACCCTAGCAAGAAGTGAAAGGTAGTTTTATCATGGGGGAGGACTACAACACCAATCCAAATAAATAAATATGACTTCAAGTGTTGTGAGTACATAGCAATTGGTTCCAGGGGGGGCAAATTCATCTTTAGTCCTCAGGAGACCCACAAGCCACTACTGTCACATGAAAGTGACAGGTAATTCACTCAAAACATAGGAGCTCTGAGTGAGGTTGAGAGCCTGCCATTTAAAAGCCAGACTATCCCACGCAATTTTGAGTTGAGTTTCAAAAAATCAAATATCTGAAAGAGGCACCAGCCGTGATCTGACAGCGTACTATAAGACAGGATAGTGAGGAGAAAAACCAAGAATCTATGGACAAAGAGAAATGTGTGGTATTTTTGAAACACAGATTATTAATGGCAGTGATACAGATGAAAATAAATGGTTTTGAAGTCACTTCCTAAAAGAAAAGAGGTCTTGACCTTAAAGAAGGAGTGGGAGAAGAGGCAGTTGGTCCTGCTATAAATGTATTTTGACGTGAAAGAGAATAAGGTATCTGCATCACTTCTGTTTTCCTGATGATTTCCAGAGCATGGGGACTTCAGTCATTATACAATAATTTTAGTGGAAGCATCTAATGTTGAAATCAGCATTTCAGATCTGGTTTTATCGCAGATTTGGTTTCTAAACAACAAATTACAAACAGTTCAAGAGGGCTGCATGCAGTTTAAAACCCACAGTCATATAAATTATCTATGTATAGTTGGCAGAAGAGATGGTGAGAGAAATTTCTGGAGCTTACTTTTACTGAAATATTTAAAAAATAAAAAAAAAGAAAGAAGAAAAGTTCAAAGTAATTTTGGACTGTGAAGATATTGACACTTTT
The DNA here is from genome assembly GCF_000747805.2 of Chaetura pelagica. Taxonomy (NCBI): domain Eukaryota; kingdom Metazoa; phylum Chordata; class Aves; order Apodiformes; family Apodidae; genus Chaetura; species Chaetura pelagica. The sequence continues at coordinate 1,959,060 of NW_009953920.1, forward strand.
GAAATGGAAAGGGCATATAGGTTCTTAGCCCCAGATCCATTGGCTGAGGAATCTTGTTGGGCTGTAATAATCAAACTTTTAAGATTTAAAGAAAAGGAGATAATTCTGAAAAAGGCGGTGAAGTGCTTGAAAGAAAGAAAGCAGAGGATATAGAAAGGTGAGAGTTCATTCATACTTTCTCTACCTCTACCCAAAAAGAAAAGAGGAGAGAAGAAAGAAACTGTTGAATTTGAGTCTTTAATGCCAGGAAGAGGTGGAGGGTGAGAAGTGAGATATGAAATTGTGCATCCTACTACCCCCATAATAACAGCAGGAACCATCACCATATCACAGAGGCAGTTGAACAGTTTATCAAGGAGATTTTTCCTTTGCTATGGATTTCAGTTTGGTAGCAGCACATAGGCTTTCCCATGTTTCTTGGCCCTATTCCACAGCTTTTATTGAAGATTAAGCTTTAAAAGAGAAGAGAAAGCAAACAGAAGACAAGTACAGGCTCAACATCTTGATGGAAGTTTATATTGTGGGTCTGCCTTGTTGCTTTAAACACAATTGTTTTAGCTCCAGGCATTACAGTTTCAAACTGTGATTAATTTAAAGGCTTACTGAATGCAATTTTATGGAGAAGTTAAGTGTGTTAATTTCTATGCTTATTTCCAATTCATCACATACCATTCTTGAAAGGAAGAACAGCCCAACACATTTTCATGTTTCTCATTATGAGGAACTATTTCCAGTAAAATGCACACGTGTGGGGCATAAAAAGTGGTATGTGGGATGCTGTCCTTGGTCAGGTCAAGCAGCAGAAGCACTGGTTTGTGCATATTTACTTTAATACTATGTGGAAAGCTGGAACTGATGAGAATCCAATTTTCAGAGTTGCTGAATTTTCCAACCTCTCATTTATCACGCTGAGTTTGCTGGTGCTCAGCCCCTCTTAAAAGGTAGACAGTAAATTATGAACTCTTTTTGTTCTGGAGATATCTATTCAAATGTAAACCAGTGCACTGAGTCAGTTCCCGGGCTGCCCACATGCTGTCTTCACCTCTCGAGTATTCTTTAACATGCAAACAGAAAATAAAAAAAAAAAACACCTCCGTATGCTGTGGTCCACTTCTGCACTTCAGAATCTCAAATGCCAAATAATAAATCCCCATGACACCAGATTATAAGAGGGGTTATATAAAGAGATGGGACCTTGCAGCAGGGTGAGGAAACCTGCACCCACATCATCCTGCTGCATGCTTGCTGCTTCTGTGCTCTTCCTTCCTCCTCTCTCCAACATCAGCTCTCCTGGGCCTTCACACTCCACAGTGATAGGGTTTGTATCTGGGGGAACATCCACAAAGGGACAAAAGCGATGCTTTTCCTAAGTGGTCCATCCCTCAACCAACCTCCAGGCTCTCAAGTTTCTACCAGGGAATTTTACTGGGAGAAACCTGGTCCCTGGCTGCTACAATGGCACCACAGAGTACTGAATTCCGAAAGTCTCACACTGTGTGGGAGGATTGGTATCAACTTTCTTCTGATGGGGCTCATCCCCACACCTCCCACCTGTCAGAAGAGCTTGCAGAAGCATTTTCCATCCATCCTACCAAAACTAGCATCCCTTTGCACACCATCCCTGGGTGAGGGGGAGGCGGGGCTGGCACGGAGCTAAGGAGAACAAGGCAGGCAGAATGACTGTAACACAGTGATCAGGACAGTCACCTGGAGGGGAAGCAGGTGGCCAGCAGTGGTTCGAAGTCATTCCCTGTGAAGATTATATGTATTTTAACTGTTCAGTGTGTAGCGTGAAGAGCAGGAAGCAGAAATAGAGACCCAAGTCCCCTGTGGATCCAACCCTCTGTTTTATTATGTGCATGTTCGGCAATGTTACACAGCAGACCTCTGGTCTGGTTTTGTGTCTTCAGGCTGCAGTTTAATGATGAATAATTAGGTTCTGGACAGCTCTTGGCAAAGGCTGCCACTGAATACTTTATGCTGTAATGGATGTTAATCTGAAAATTGTGTTTGCAGTTCTGTTTGATCATCTATAATGAAAGTGGTCAAATTGTAATTTGGTCTTATTAAGAAAAAAATAATAACACCAAACTTATCTCATATCAAGATCTAAATCCTACTCTCATTTTACACTAGTGGAAACAAGTAAGAATTTCACTACATCCAATTATCTTACTTGACTAAAAGGAATGAAAAAAAATACTCTTAAAAACAATTTCAAAATATTAGGAGTTCAACTGCAGCACCAAACTGGATAAACTTGAGGGAGGAATTTTACTTATATAGATAGCTAGAGCTCAAAATCAGTGATCTGTGACCACAACATAGTAAGCTACAACAAATTAATAAGGTAAGTTGTATTAAGTGTTTGAAAACATAGAACCTCCTGTGGTACCTAGGTTTGCATTTGACTGTGCTGGGAATACCATTGTGAAAAATTTGCTTGGAAGTGGCATTCTGAAAACCATGGTGCAAGAGACTGTCAAAGCATAAATGGTACCTGCATGTCAAACATTGCTTTCACATCTTGTGACTGGGGTGAGATGCTTGTAGCATTTGCTATGAAATGCAGAAAGAAATTACATATAGCTGACTGCAACACTGATCAAAATATATAGACAAGATATTTCACCTTCTCATGATTCAAAGAATCACATTGAAAAATATGTGAAATTCAGAATAGTCTCTGAAAACTAGCATGGTTGAGAAAGTGAACAGAATCATAACCAGAAATTGTGACATGGCCAACATGACCCAGCAAGTCAGTGGCAGAAATGCAGTTTACAATGCACCCAGAAAAAGTTTGGGGTTTTGATTTTTTTTAAAAAATCACCATATACTAATAGCTGCAGAACTAATCTGTGATTGAAACTGTTAAAACAGGAACTTTTGACAATGCTGATGTAAGAGTAACAAAATAAGGCTAACAACCTCCCAGGAATGCTGTGCTACTCATGCAGCTACCATGCTGCAGTGACAGTGTCATGATGGAAACCTGCGTGACACTGGCCTGCAAGGCTGAAGCAAAGTGGATCACATCCTAAAAACCTTATGGCAATTCCAATTAATTGGAGACAGGTTAGAGCCAATGGGAGTTCAGTCTGGGTATGGACAGAGACAAAAATGTATAAAGATTTCAGCATTTGGCTTTACCTTTGTAAAGAAATAATAAAAATATATTGCACATGTTGCATATCTGTCAAGTAAATTCATTTTATCTACAACACTTTATTGGTCTCATGCAGCTCTAGAGAACAATTCAAATCTCAAATTACAAAACCACCTAGTTTAAGGCTGCATCAGTACTGAAGCCTTCAAACCCTGAAATACAGTCTCCAAGTTCCCATTCAAATTGTCATCAAAGCTATATTCCAACATTAAGTCCATGTCAGCCTTAGTGGAAGCAGATGAGAACTCCAGCCGCATCTGGTTTGACTTCCCTGTATTAACTACAGCCAATTGAGCCATATCAAAGAAAATGTAAGTATTTCCTTGAAAAAGAACTATTTTTTTCCCCCCAGGAAAATAATTGCAAAAAATGCTAATATTTAATAAGTCTTACTTTAAAATACAAGAATAAAATATATACTGGACTAGAGCAGGCCAAAAATATCAGAAAGCTACAGCATTCTCTTGCTCTGAGCAGCCTTATTTGTGCATAGAAATAAAAGTATTTTTAAAACTCAGCTTTCTGTGACAGAAGATCAATTTAAACTCAAATCCAAGCTCTTCAAAGACTCCCTTAATCTACAGACTCCCACACGTGCCCCATACCCAAGAATGGCCCATGCAGGTCCTTCACAACTCTAGTCCTTGCTTGCTCTGCAACTCAGGTGCTTCTGCTCTGCCTTTACATCTTGGAAAATTACATCTTCAACAAAATGCAAGGGGGGTGGGTTTTGCTGTTACTCGCCATGAAACCAGCAACATTCACATGCAACACAGGGAAGTACCTCCAGGCACTCAGGATAACATATCCTCTTGCTCTATATTTTAAATTAACCACATTTTCTGCTAGCTTGATCCATTTTTTAGGTCATTACCAGATACTTAAAGCATTTCTCAGTTAATTCTCTAACACGATGGCCATTGTAATGGTAGTAACTTTATCACTCATTGATGTCTATATTCTCACTTCTCTCATAAAAAAAATGAGGACTCTTTACTGTTCTAACTTCAAAAATTGAGAGCTGTGGCATTCAAAAATTAAATCTCAGGTACATTCCCAATTTTTAGAGGACCACCTTAACCAAAAAGTTAATAGTTTTCTGTGAGCAGCTGGCTGGCAGGTCAGTCACTTCCTGTCTGTAAGACATGTCTCTAAGACTACATGCCTGTAAATAATTCCTCATTAAACATTCACATGTCAAAAATAAATCAAGTTATTATTTTAGAGGTGAATTTCTCTTTTCATCTGTTGACAAGCTCTAAAACAGCCAGGCATGGCTGGAAAGCAGAGACCTGCACCGCTAGATTGTAGTTTACTGATACAGACATTATTTATGCCCTCTCTGTTTTACTTCTTTCAATCCTTTCTCTGAGCTATAGCTGTAAGTCAGGCACCCAGCTGGGTGGGTAGAAGCAAATTAAAATTCCACAGCACTCAGAGAGAATTGACACACATGTAAATCTGAAGTATACCTAGCAATATAAATTTGTCTCCATTTTTTCCTATGACAAGACACTGAAGTGTTTAAGGACACATTGAAGTGTCCCTGAAGGACAGAAAGAAGGGCTGCCAAACACCATTTTCCTTTACAAACATGTTTAATGGAACTAGCCTCTATGACATAAGCCCAGGTTAAGCACACTCCTTAGTGCATGAGAATATTTCCTCCATCACAGATGAGGGCTGGTAAATTCAGCAGAGGGTTTGGAACCGATGCCAGTAACAAGGTAACAGCTAAGATAAGTTTTTTTTATTTTGCTAAACATCTTTACAATCCATTCTGCTGTATTATCTGACAAATCTCTTGAGTGAAGTGGAAGCAGAAATGCCATCTTTTAAAAGTGAAAATTATATGTTTAATTTTTTAAAATAAAATTTTCCAATGAAAGCACTAATGCATCTGCTGTATTTGGGGGTTTGAAAGGGAGGATGCAAGATGGTTTGGGGGTTTTTTTATTTGTTTGTTTGTTTTTTTAAACAGATCAAAAAAGGAGAAACGCCCTGGTTTTAAATTACTATTTCCAGTTTCAAAAAAATAACTTCTTAAAACAAAAAATACAATTAGCAAAAATAAACAATCAGGAGAAAAAAAATCCATGCCTAGATTATTTTTTAAATATATATAAAAAAAAAAGCTAGAAACTTTAAAACTAATGGAAATTTTCTGGCAAAAAGCCCTTTTTATTTAAAATATAAATTCAGGAATAAAAAATTCTCTAAGTTTTTCCCTACTATTTAGAAATTGCAAACACTCATCTTTCCCACACTGGGGAGAAACAGCTTAAATGTAAAGCAGTGAGTATTGCATGAGTCTGTGTGTGAGGAAATCATTGAAGGAAGGTCTGAGAGGAGAATATCATGTTGCATTTCAATTCTGAAAGTAATAGTTTTAATTTGGGGTTCTTTTTACTACTTTTACCAAAGTGCTATAATCCATCCCATCCTTGTCAGGAATTTACCCACTAAGCGTTCCTCCAAGTGGGCTTCATTTTCCACTGGTTCAATTTTCAAAGAAACTTTCAGGATTGCAGATTGAAAGCCAGAAAAAAAAATAAAAATGCTGATTTTCAGAAAAAAATTGTTTAATCCCAGCTGCCATCAAAAATTTTTCTGCTTCACCACCACAAACCCAGGATGACAGCAGTGGCATAAGGTTACTGGCAGAATTTGTTTTAAAAATAAAAAGACAAGGACCAGACACAATTCATAGCATTTACATCAAGCTCAGGCAGGAGATTCCAACAAAGAGTAATCAGGAGGGTGAAATGCCAACACAAATACATGCCAAGGAAAAGGCAATATTGTTTATTTAGGCCCAGAGACTGAAACTTTGTAAGACATTCAGGGTCAATGCCACAAGCATTACAGTCCTGCACAGCCTGGATGAGTACCTGGGGCAAATCTGGTAACCTAGGTGGTTTACAAACAGTAAATTCCTGATACATTATTTATAAACAAAACACACATGAAAATTACAAAAGTGTGTTCATGATGCTTTTCATAGGTTTTCAATGAGGTTGAAAGTATCAGATCTTTTCTCCTTCTGTGTGCCAGTTCAAGCAAAGCCTAGCTTGAGTATGTGCTCACATCCTTACCAACACTCCCATGACAAAACATGAGCTGCTTTCAGTCAGAAAGTCCCCTTAGCTGCCCCAGGGTTTGCAGCCACGTACAAGATCTCCTCAGAGGAATGTATTGACAGAAGCAACTCCCATGGCACGCTCCTGCCTCTTCTAACCAGCCTCACACACCCACAAAACATCACACCTGTGCTCACTACACCACTGGACATGCTTCAGCATAGGGTGTAACTTACATCACCACAGGTCCGAGTCCCACACCTTAAACTGCAGAGATCAATTTCTGCTCTGAGTAATATCAGTTCAACCTTACTAATTTCAGAGCATATTGCACTGGGTTAAATCAGAGATTAATGCATCCCTAAGTCTTCTGGTTTCCTTTATAGCATCAGCGCACTATCCTTTTCAATTATCTCCTGAGTAGTTGATTCAGAGAATTCAGGACTGTTGAAAGGTCTTGCACAAAAAAAAAAATTACTGAAATGGTTTATAAATCCTAGAAGGGAGCATAACTGCACAACATTTGTAGGACAAGGAGCACGCTTTACAGTGGTTATTTTATCCGGTGATTTATACCAATCTCCTCCATCTATCACATGGCTACAGCCTTCAGTTCTGCCTTGCAGGAATTCACCTGTGGCCTCACACCACACACTCCCTGACAGAGCAACACTTTCTTTAGGTTCGTGCAAGCCTTCTGCATCTGTTTTCTGTGTGACGATGTCAACAAAGTGTTAAATTCTGTGGATGCATTTGTTCTGTGGCCCTTGGCGATATGACAGAGATTAGTACTATTTCCATGAGTAACTGAAACCATCCCACAACAGTTTGTGCACTAATTTGGAGGTCTGAGGTATAACTTCACAGGAAAGTTTGAGTCTATCCTCAACCTTTACCCAACTGCTACAATGCAACATCTAAAAGGAGCATGAGTTATCCACATGCAAGGCCTGAGAGACCTCCTTAGACAGGCTCAGATTCTGAATATGATTGTCCCTGAGCTTCAAGGACATTCATAGTTCAAATACAGACCAGTCTTTTTGAAATTATCTACCTTGATACTAAGTAGAATTCAGCTTCTGGCTATTAAGTTCCTATGACATAACGACACTTAACATTGATAGATATTATTTTTATTGAAGCTGCTCCTAAATTTAGCTTGCTTGTTTTTAAATACCAATATGAAATATTGATATTTCCACAAGTCCTCGTGTCCCTCTGCCCTCTTTGGCTAGAGTCAAAACTGGGTCTTCAGGTACATTTCCTGGCACCACTTCAAGCAGAGGACTGAGCCAAGCCTGTTTTACAGCACAGGCAGGTCAGAAGGGACATTTGTACCTTCCCTCTAATAACAAAAAACCCACAAAGATTTTCCCTAGAACACAGTTACAGCAGGATAGTCACTTTTATACTATTCATCTAATTTTATTCTCAGGCTAAATAAATACATATTTAAGCTGCAATTAATAGTTTCGATTCTGCAGTTCATATACCTTCATAAACAATACTTTTCACTCCAGCACTTCCACAATTTGGTACACTCTCTCCACATGTTAAGTTCAATAGTTATTGTTTATTAGTGGTCAATGAAGACCATCAGAGATTCACGGAGTCCGTCAGGTGGAAAGAGCCCTCAGGAATTCTCTTATCCCCACTTCTGATGTTCTTTAACCCCTACCCAAAAGGATTTTCAAGTTTAAGAACATTTTAACGGCATAGAGAACAGCAGCTCTGAAAGAAGTTGGGAAGTTTCCCCTGCAAAAGAGAAATAAGATGACATAGTACTTCAGATGGCAGTTTTAACAGCACTGACTCCACAGTTACATCAGGAGATGTCTGTGCAAAAAGGAGAAGCTTATTGTAGTTTGTACAAGTTTCTCTACAGCCACAGCAAGCTTGATCCAATTGCTCCAGGCTAACCTGTAGCCACCCCAGGGTGCAGCTTTTTCATCCCCTGAAAAAATCTGATCAATAAAGTTTTCATCATAGATCAATTCAGGAAGAGAAATCTTAAAGGACTTGCCTCTTAGATGTCAGTGAAAATAAAATCTGATAGTAGCCTTCTCCTTAACCAAAACCAACAAAAAACACCCTAATTGTTTCCTCTGCAGGAAGTCCCTTTGGGAATAAAAGAAGTCATACAGGATTTGGATCACTTCCTGGATTTGTGTGCATCTATCAAATGATGCACAGCAGCAAAGCCAACAGCACCCTATCCATGCTTCAAAGCACAATCCAAGAGAAAGGAAGGAGAGATTTGGAACTAAGGGATTTGGATTGTCTCCTCCACTATTCACAAGGTGAGAGATTATTTGATATACAGGCCAGCAAACGGTTCCCCTTTCTTTGTCTAGAAAGGCCCATCCTGCTAATGTGAACAAAGGAGGAGACAGAAGTTGCAATACATATTGAAAGTAACAGAGAAAGAAATAGACACAGCAGGTAGAGAGTTGAAAATGCAGACAGAAGAAGAAAAAAAAAAAAGGGGGGGGGGGGGGGGAGGAAAAAGTCTTTTAATCCAGGGTTTAGTTTGTTTTGAAACAAGAAGCCTATTTCTGTTTGTTAAAAAAAAATAACTTCTTAAGATTCTTTTTAAGAAAACTGAACCTTCACTGTACTGGTGCTTTTATTAGAATGCCTCACACTTTTTTTTTTGCTCTCTCTTCCTGACACAGTAAGTTATGTTCAAGCAGACTGTGACAATTTGTCAGGGCACTACATCATTCTTCTCCCAGACAGATCCCTCTTGACCTCAGTGCACAGCACACTGCTTCAGAGGCAAGTGTGACAGCACCTCCAAGGGCTGAGGTGATGCAATGGTGCTGCAAATGGTAGTTAGAAAACAACACCTGCAACAGGATTCAAATGCTTCTCTTTTAAAAATCAAGGGGAGGGCACAAAGCAAGGCTAATGAAATGAGACAGGGCAAAGAAAAGTGTCAAACATTTTCATGAGAAAGCTCTTCTTCCTACTCAAGACAGCATATCAGAGGCAGAGGAGGTATCTTTTATTTTTCTTTTTTTTGAGCTTTAAATGCTGTACTTCCTTGGAGCATGTCAAAATCCAGCCATGCAAGTCAACACTTCACAGCAATTTAGCTATTTCTTTTTTTATAGCATAGCTTTACTAAGTAATTATTTCCACTTTATGGGACCTAAGTTGTTACAGCAGCAACTTATGAGCCTACAGTGTCATCATTCATAGGTAGAGCCAAAAATCTGTCATGTCCTGAGATACTTGCAGTCAGAAGACAGGCAAAAGGCAGAAGACAAGTATAATCTACATTTTAGAGGAGGTATAAGAAGGCACACTGCAGACTTGATCCAGGACTATTCTATAGGGCAACCTATTCCAGAGCCTTACTTACCTCATGGTAAAGAATTCCTTCTTGATGTCTAACCTAAACCTCCCCTTTTTCAGTTTAAAACAGTTACCCCTTGTCCTATCACTGTCCTCTCTGGTGAAAAGCCCATCCCCAGCTTTCCTGTAGCCCCTTCAGGTACTGGAAGGTGCTATAATGTCTCCCTGGAGCCTTCTCTTCTCCAGGTTGAACAACCCCAACTCCCTCAGCCTGTCTTCATAGCATAGGTGCTCCAGCCCTTTGATGATCTTGGTGGCCCTTCAATCATCTTGTTGGCCCTTCTCTGGACACTCCCCAACAGCTCCATGTCTTTCCTGTGCTGAGGGCACCAGAACTGTACACAGCACTCCAGGTGTAGCCTCACCAGAGCAGAGTAGAGGGGCAGAATCACCTCCCTGGCCCTGCTGGCCACACTTATTCTGATGCAGCCCGGGACACAGCTGGCTCTCTGGGCTCCAGCACACACTGGCGGCTCATGTTGAGCTTCTCATCTGCTACCACCCCCAAGTCCTTCTCCTCAGGACTGCTCTCAGGCCAGTCTCCCCCCAGCCAATATTTGTGCCTGGGGTTGTGCTGATCTAGGTGCAGGACCTTGCACTTGACCTTGTTGAACTTCATGAGGTTGGCATTGGCCCACCTCTCCAGCCTGTCAAAGCCCCTCTGGATGGCATCCCTTCCCTCTGGGGTGTCAATCACACCACACAGCTTGGTACCATCAGCAAACTTGCTGAGGATACACTCATTCCCACTGTCCATGTCTCCATAATCATCATCTTTTCACTTTCATCAGCTAGCATGACTTTGAAGAAGCAAAAATAAAAAAGAAGCCAAAATGGAAAAAGCACTACTACAGTCACAAGGTAAGACTTATTCTTCAGTTTCTTAAACACTTCTTAAATTATGTTAACAAAAAGTTATTTAGCTCATCTTTATTTTAATTTACTCCTTTGCAAACAGAGCTTGTATGAGGCACAGTATGCATCTAACACTTCCATTCTTTAGACAGAAAGTAGCACAAGGGTAAATAGTATTACTTGCTGTCTTCATGACAGGGAGATAGGCAGTTAAGAATACTAATGATACTAACACTCTGAAGAGATTAGCATGACTACAAACTGACAAAGTCAAAATGACAAGGTACAGCCCTCCACTGGAAAGATACTTTATTCTGGTCTAGCACATTGTACATTCAGGATACTCCAGAAGTATTGCAAGAGCCCAAGACTTTGCACAACTTTGCATCTAGTTTAACATTTCCAGTCCAGGATGAGGGTGTTGAACTGATGAGTTATTTCAGAAATCTGAATCGCAATTGATGTGAACATCAAGCTGAAAGATTACATTGTCATGCACTCACAAGGACATCTTGGCAGATGGAAATATTGCCAAATGTCATGTGTATGGAAAAGAAAACATGTACACTTTGGTACTTCAGACAAATTTGCATTTCAGTGATTCTGAAGTCTAGGGGGTACTGCAATCTCTGAAGAGAGTGGAAAAGACATTAAAGAAAAGCAGTGAAACTAACTTTATAATCTTGCTTGCTTAATGTCTGCCTCAACAAAGTAAGATCTCAATCTTACCCATCAAAGGAAGATTGACATTCACCCTCCTTCTGGAAGGAGGAAGACTTCTCATAGGGTACAAAGACAGTAGATCCCAAAATCTGTCATGGTCTGATCAGTGTAGCCGTTGCTCACCCTTGCTATGTGGAAAAGAGTCATATGCTCCCAGTGAGAGAGTATGCAAAATTCTATTAAAAAACAAAATCTACAAAGGAGGAACACAATTCAATATGGTACTGAACTGCTTACCACTGTTACTTTAATGCCCAATTAACCTTGTTCACTGGAGGAAGGACTTGTTTTCAGGAAGGCATGCACATTTGACGTAGATTCAAACAGACCAAAAAAACACCCACCCACATTAGAATTCAGAATATTTTAGTAATTTTAAAAAGATAACCCCCTAATACCACGACTATAGAAACACTGGCTCCGAAACAAGTACCACTAGCCCACAATACTAGCTGTTAAAGAAGTTAAAATTGCATTTAAAAGAAATTCTTGTGTTTTAAAGATGACAGAGACCCAAACAGCAATGTTCCTAATTAAAGCCCACTGCAAAGCCCACAGGTATTACCCACAGGTCCCCCAAAGAGGCAACTGGAAGCCTTTTGCCAGGAAAGCAGTCAGCACCTTGAACACTGCTGACCTGCCTCCCAGAGAAAATGTATAGGAAGGAGACCGATGGCAGTGGCAGGCAGGTAGGGAGAGTTATCAGCCAAGGAGCTACATACAAAATGGGCACCAATAGAGTGCTCAGCCCAGACCAGGTGAAAGGGCTAATAGATTCACACTAAGATCTCCACCCAGAAATCCCCAAGCAGGCCTATTATTGCAGGCTGTACACTGGGATATGCTGCCATGTAACTCAGTGACCAACCCTCATGCTGGGCATGGGTGATGACTACGGCAGTCCAGGGTCAGCTAGCCCACAAGTCACACAGAAATACCAGGTAACCTCAGCAACTGCCCTCTGCCCCAGCTGTGGGCGTAATTTTGCCTACAAAATGGGAATTCTCTCTCCACAGATTCACCTAGCCAGATATTTTCACAAAAGGAAAATTTAGATCAAAAGAGAAGTTTTACTCTGAAAGCAGTTTTATACAGGGGAACGTGCTTTCAGTTCGAGGTGATTGAGGCTGCTCTGCTCTTCCACAGAGCAGCAGCAGCAGCTCAGTAGCTCTGCAGGACACCTTGTGCTGCCCTAGTGATGCACCTCATATATTGTTTAAATAGTCATGAGCTGAGGAAATGGAAAAGTCCTCACAGTTTGTTCACTGAAATGTTCAGCAGCACACTTTCAGGGTACACTGTCAGTAGTGTTTTGACATATTTAAAGTGTATGGTAGTTTCTGCTACAGAGTTTATGGACATTGACAATTCTACCATTGGTAAATAACTGAAACAGATTATTAACGCAATGGCAAATCAGTGTAGCTGTACAGATCTGTCTGCTGGAGACTTGTTTTCTTGTTTGAGCTGTTCTTCATGAGAAGTGAAGGCAAAGGCATCAGTACACAGCTTCCCAGACAGAAGCTGTGCTCTACTGCATCCACAGTTAGGATAAGATACCATGTCAATTGCAGATGTTTCCTGGAAGCCTTTCACATGGCATCTGTGCCTCTTGCTTATTACCTGTGAATACTCCTTCTGTACCTAAAGGGACAGGTAGACATATATCTATTTCATATGAACGTGACTGAAGTTTCACAAGGTTTATTGTGCTTGTATTGAAGAATCGCATTGGAAAAATCTTAAAGAAGCCATAAAAAACTTCCTACTGGAAAGAAGCCATGGGATAAAGCTTTAAGTAAAATCGACTTTCTAATAAAGTTTAGGTCCTTTAGCCTAAATGGCAGAATTTTAACAGCTGTAGTAACTTTGGAGACTCCCACCTTAAGTGATTTCCAGAAACTATTTCAGTCAATCACATTAAAAAATAATGATCAAAAAATAAATCAGAAAACTCACCATGTTGTGCATAATTTCTCTTTACTTTCCCCAAAGCTACATCAAGCCAAAGCATAAAAAGAAATTAACTATGGATCTTTTTAGTACTTGTTTCCTGACCAGTCATTTCTATATTGTTTGCATGAGAAATTTCAGGTAAGAGGTTTATAAGCAGATGCTGTGCTCCACTGAGATCATCTGTTAACTGCTATAAGACAGAAAGAAGTTCCAGAAGACAGACAAAACTGTCAATAGAGAAGGTTTGCCTCTAGCAGAACTATCTTTTTTCCTATCTCCTTTACCACTTCCCCTAGGCAGAACAAGACAGAAGTGTTGAAATGTTCGCAACAAAACATGCAACTGCAAACATGCAACCGCTTGCCATTAAGTTTTAGAGTAAATGTGAAAAACTGTGCCAAAAAAGGATGAAAGAGCCCTGCTAGCATATACTGTGTAAGCAGAAAATCTTTGCAGCATGGCTCATTGTGCTCCAGATAGCCGTTCTGCTCACAAGTCTGAATGAGCCCTAAGCTCACGCATATGTATGATACCCAGCTGCAGATGGTAATCATGTCCAGCAGCACAAATAGATCCAGGACACAAAACAGTTAATAGCCCATATCAAACTCCTGAAGTTGGAGAGTATAAACACTACTCCTTCCACAAATGGTCAGGAGAGAATCTGAGAATCATCTACTAGGCAACCTGAGCTTCAATGTTGGCGTGTTGCAGGGCACAGCTGAACAAAGTCTTGAAATGAAATGCAAGGATCTACCAGCACTTCTACCAGTGAGGGGGTTGGTTCCTGCCCTGGGAAAGGCAAAGGGTATGGTCATATCTCAGCAATGGTTCTGGACATCACTGTCTTTTCTGAAAAGGAAAACCATGAAGAGCAGAAACTGGTGGATTAACCTGCCTATATAACAAGGAGGATGAAGTCTTTCAGGCAATAGGTAAGGCCTATCTGGATAGACATGGTCTCTCACAGGACTGCTGAAACATTGACATCACACTGCAAACAGCAGGAAAGCATCAGAGTGGCAGAACAAACCCAGACTTTTCTGCTCAAGGACTGTTAACATCCATTCAAACAGAGTAGACAAGCCCTGGACATGCTAAGGTTTTCCACCAGAAATCATATAAATCAGCATCTCCTCACAGTGAAAGGTTTGGGATAAATGTAGCCAGAATTTGAACTCATGACTCCAAGAAGTCAAGACTCTAAAAGTCTCTTGCTCTGGTATGTTAACCTATCCCTGAAATAAAATATTTTGTGTCTAGAAGATGGAGACATGGTGACAAAACAAATCTCAGAAGAACCTATGAGTACAGCCTGATCTCCTTTAACAGACCAAAAGTTGATACACCTACCAAACAACCCAAACCCCTAAGTCTGCAAATTAAGAAAAGGGGATCCTGAAAGAGCAGGGTTTGGGGGAATATAACACCCTGTCATGGGAGCTAGACCAACAACACAGGAGGGAACCTCCTCCACTTTGGCAATTTCAGTTCCTAAGGAAGCGTGAAGCGACAGAGATACAAAACTTTAAAAGAAGCACTGCTTTGGCAGATAAGAAACACTAAATTAATACAGTAGAGCCCGTCAATACACTGGTATCTAGTTACAGAGAGAGAATTAGAGGGGTTTTTATAGTCTTTAAGTTGCTGCTCCCATCTCTAAAGCGTAGAGTGTGTATTAATATATTTCATACAATTTTTTTGGCAAGTTTAATGGAAACAGAGGCTTTCAATGAAGAGACCAACTGAGCCAAAACTCACAAATACCCAGCTCTACTGTCTACACACACTCTTTTCTTTCTCCTTGCCCTACTATCACCCCCTCATAAAAAAAAATAAATATATATATAATTTTTTAAAAAGCGTGCATTGAAGTGCTATGGTTTTTTTCCACTTGGCTCATGTGGAAGGTGAGTTGATCTGTGCTCTGAAGTTCTATATTGGTTCCTCTTTTATTTTTTCAGAGACCAAAAAGGGAAGGAATAGAAAACAGCCTCTTTAAATGAAATATGCCCTTGTCAAAACAATTTAACAAATGGAAAAGGCATGCCCATTATGCTAGTTTTCCAGAAGTTCATCAACCTCACTGTTAAATGTTAGCATGTAAGAAAAATTACTCTATTTGTTCTTTATGGTTTGTTCCCAAGATCAAAGTGCTCTGGGCTAGAGGGTGTTTGACATCCAAGAAACACTCGTTGCTGCAATATTGTCTGTAGTGTCGTTTGTTAGTTTTGTTTCTTTATAAGGCTTTAAAGAACAGCAGTCAACACTTGCAGCACATTGGCATCCCATCAAATGCCAAACTCATCCTTTTGCAGCACGTGGGAGGAGAATATTTTTACAACTCTTATTATGGTTTTCTCCTTTCATTGGGTCCTCTGATAGAAGTAACTGGAAATTGTCTTGCATCCCAGTCTCCTTTCACTTGCAAGAGATTTGTCCAACAGTGAAGTCAACACTATTAATCCTTTATTTCAAAGATGAGTTAGAGCCTTATATAGATAAATCCAGCAGTTTGGTTTAGACAAATCTATAAATCATTAGAGGTTTTGCTTTGTTTTTTTGAAATAGAGTTTGTTGTCCAACATAGATTTTTTCAGTAGTTTTTATTTAGCTCCTATCAGATGGTAGATGATATTCAAAGGGCTAAAAATGTATTTCAGTAACATAAAAATGCTTTCTTTAACCAAACCATTTCAGCCAACTGAATTAGCTTATACAGACCATTTCAGTAGAAACATTTCAACACCTTCAGCTCAGTTTTAGAAAAACAAAGTTTCAGTCAAGTTCAGTTAGCTGAGCTAATATGATTTTAAAAGCATCTGCACCAAACCGCACATCAAGATAAGGATGGAAACTTTGTTTACTTCTGGAAGGTAACCACAGTTACAAATGCATCCTGCTATCTGAAAATGGACTGTTTATTTGAAATAATTACTCAAGTGCAAATGGTCTCTCAACAAAATAAAAAATTAATAAGGAAAAAAAATAAAAAATTCTGCAGGTCCTAAAAACCATGGGTCTAGAATGATCACCTTGCTAAGGGAATCTAATTCCTGGCTCTCAGGAAATCTTTTTACAGATAATCCCTTTTATTAATTTACCACTCTTCATCTTCACTTCTGTTATATTTTGTGCCCCAACGGCTCCTGGGGAGTGTCTGTTCAGAGCCAGGCCACTTCAATAGTTAGGAATTTGTTTCTTAACCCCAGTTGAAATGTACTCCTAGCCAGTTTATACCCCTCTGTTCCTCTGCCAACACGGCCCGTCAGCATAAAAACTTATTTTCTGCCATGATGTATTTAAAGACAAAAAAATTGTATACCTTCTCAGGTTTTGCCTTGCTGCGTGAAAACAAGCCAAACTTTTCTAGCCTCTGTAAAACAAACTCTCCATTCCCCTGATCATCCCTATAGCCTTGCCTATGCAACCTTCAGTTTCAGGTCATCATTCTTCAACGCTGTTAGTCAAAACCATATGTGGTATCTTAAACAAGGCCTCATTAACAACCCTTGTATGCAGCCAGTAATACTTCCCTGTCTCGAATTGTCCCTCCTGAGACATCCTACAATTGCATTTACCTCTTACATATCTTTGTAGTTTACTGTCAGCTTGTGACTGAGCAACTCCCGTGTGTTTGTCAGTCATTTCCAGCTGATGACCTCCCAGCTTAGAGCAGCAGGTTTCAGTAAGAGCCCCCAAAAGCTCGGAGTTATCTTTTGCACTCATGAATTCTATCCCATTTGTAGTCCTCAACAGCAGCCGGCTCTTCCTGTGCACTATCCCTAGCTCTCTTTATACTGCTGATGAATCTCAGCTTTTTGTCTTTGATTAAAGAATTAGGCAGAAGCAGTTCCACAGGGTGAGCTTTCCAGAACGTAATTAACAAATAATTAAAAAAATTAATACTTATTCTGAGCACCAGCTGCAACCTGTCCTTGGTGCATTTCAAATCCGTAATAAAGCCAGGCAAGTAAACTCAAGCAGGGAGAAGACACAGAGCTACAACCAGCACAAGTACATCACTGCTTTAATGGGAAACCAACAGCAGTTTTCCCCTAAGGCAGAACAGTAGAGGTGGACGTAACAAAACAGGCTTCAGTGGGAGAAAGGACAGAATTGCTTAAATGTTCAAGAAATAAGAGGGAGCATGAAACATGGTATGGCCAAGTTCGTGCAAGAAGATGACAAAAGGTAGAAAAAAAGAAAACCAAATAAAATGAAGAAAATAGGCAAAGCAAAGCAGAGGGGGAGGAAAGATACACGGATTTTAAACGAGAAGGGAGAGTTTGAATTGAACATTGATAAAATACAGGAAGCTGAAGGAAAGGTATGACCTAATCTAAATTACAAAGACAGACAATTATTATTTATAGCAAAAACACATTTGTAATGAAACATGTTGGGAGGAGAAGACAACTGAATCCAGGAAGATCCAAGGAGGTGGTACCTCCCCACCAGGAAGGGAGCAGATTCATGTTCTTAAAGCAACATATAGAACGTTAAGCAATATCTTCAATTTTAAGGTCCAAGAAAAAAAGATAGAAATTAAATCTTTTAAGAAAGAAATTGAACAAAATCTGGATTTGCAAGAAGAAAAACTCTTGACTTTAGAAACTTTTGGGAAT
This sequence comes from Chaetura pelagica, assembly GCF_000747805.2. Lineage (NCBI taxonomy): Eukaryota > Metazoa > Chordata > Aves > Apodiformes > Apodidae > Chaetura > Chaetura pelagica. The sequence continues at coordinate 1,976,831 of NW_009953920.1, forward strand.
AAAAGTATTCAGGGGGAGAGGGAGAGGAAATCAATGACATGATAAAGCAAATAATGATGTAATTTCTTCTCACCTCCAGCAAAAGCACATTTTTTTCCTTCACTGCCTTCTCCTAACCTCCTCCTTTTGTAACAAAGAAATTATTTATTCAGCATAAACTATTCCCACCATACAATGCCTTACAAAATGGGTTTCAAACATACTACAGTGTGCTGAAATTACTGATGTTAAATCAACCACCAATCAATTATATTTGAAGCATGCTGTCAGCTCACCTAACCAAAAAGCTATGATTTACTAAACACGTGTCATTTTCTTTGCAGCGGAATTCCCAAAACATATACATGTTTTAAAACTGCTTACTAGTACAGTGACAGAGAGACTTCTGCATGAAAGCCAACAGCACCAGAGGCCTACAATGCTTTCTCAAATAAATAGCAGGAAAAAAAACCCTGGAGTCCATTTGACTGCTATGGGGCCCTAGTCTTCCATCTGAATACTGGAGAGGCCAGAGATGCATCCAAGCTCTTACAGTGCTAGAGCTTGCTATGGTGACACAGTCACATTGGCTGCAAAGAGTTGGTTCTCTTGCCTTCCCAAAGAATAGCCAATTCCTGGTCAAAGAAGTAACACCAAGAGTGGAAACAGAACCAGAACAGAACAAGCTTCTTTTTCCCTTTTGGGTAATTTGCCTAGTGGTTACTAACTTAACACTTAACGCATACAAATTGCTTTCTGGCTGGTAGTCTTCTACAGCCAAATATAGAAAATTACAGTAATCTTCTTTTTCCATTACTAAATGTTAAACTCAGTTGTTTGGATAGGACAATTGCAAGTGTATATACAGAGCAAATGAATATACATTTCACAAAATTGTATGCAATGTGCATCTGGTTGAAAATACTAATTTATATAGTTTAATTCTACATAGAAATTTTCTTATTTCATAGAATATAGTGTGTAATGTACTATAACGTATAAATGTAATTTAATCTTTTCTAGTAGTGCACATTTCTATACATACAAAGCACTTTTTAAAAAAATTGTACAACCTTTAGATTGCATAGTTCTCTGCATTTTTACAATATAATTATGAATAAATGAGATACTGAAAGACTAAGTGAAAAAGTTCATATGCTGCAGCATACTCTCAAGGTGTTAAGAACAGTAGAGTTAGGAAAAGAGCTAAAAAAAGCCCACTATAACATTTAAATTCTATCAATAACAGCACATAACATCAAAAACTTCAAGCAAAAACAACTGTGAGAATGTAATAATCTAGAAAAAACCGAGAACATCATGAACAGTTTTAGAACCTGTGTTTTACAGAATATCACAAATGTAATATGAAACTCACTGCCCACTAGTTTTGAAAATGCTGACACAGAGGAGAGAAACTCACTCTCAGAGAAGAGAAACTCACTCACTCTCCACAATTTCTCAGAAGGCAGTATTTTATCTAGACCCTACAATAACCCAGGCAAAAATCTTCATTTCCCGTTATGAGACTGAAATATCACTCTACTAAGCAGTTTGCTACCTGAAGTCCATTTCTACCTCCATTTTGTAGGTAAACAGCATGAATTGCTTTTTTTGTACTGAGTGAAGCTCCTCACAACTTGACTGAAATGCAAAAAGTCATCCCACTTTTCCCCAGATAGCACAGGCTGGACTTGTTCATCTCCTGCTGTCCTGCTGCAGCCAAAGAACCCAATTAATCTCTTTGTTTCATCTCTGCTGTATCTCACATTGCTTGTTGCAGTCCAACAAAGCCTACTACATCTATTGTAAAATTCCCCTAAATTTCATCAGTTAATGTCAAAGCATTGGACACATCTAAAATACATGTATTGTGGTAGCCCAGAGAAAGCAGCTCACACACATAGACCACTGTGATTCTTCCAAATACCACCCTTCCCAACATAGCTCAAATGACTACATTTTCATATTGAACTGGCTCCACCTGTGGCAGCCCCATTCTCTAACCCATTCCACATCACCAACAAATAAAGAAACAAACCATAGGAATTAAGACCACTGAGCTATTAAAACATAAAAAGGCAATTCAAAGACAAATTCCTCCAAAATACCATGTAAATGTACATGAGTATTATAAAAGGTGAAATAAATCCTAGGATTTTTATAACATCATGCTCATAAGAAGACATTTCAATAGCATTTTCTTTCATGTCTCTTTTCTCCTGCAGAGTTCAGTGTTGGAAACAACCAACAGAAGTAAAAGGGGGAGAGGAATAAGAATTCTTTAATGGCATGAAATAATTTGAATTTATGTCTAGAATTTACAATTACATTAATCCAGTCTGACTTCTACACATAGTACACACCACCAGATTTCACACAGTAGCTCCAGAACTTAATCAATATCTCTAAAGGACTCTGCTGAAAAGCCTTAGAGCCTGCAAGGTCTAAGCAACACATCAAAGCCATCAGATTTTCCTGATTGCAATTCTAATGAACACCAGTGAATTTTATCTGCAAACAGCCACTTTTAAAGAAAAAAGAAATGCAAAACTAATGATCTGAATCCTGCTCACCAAAATATGACTTGCACTTTCCTTCAGAACTTAAAGACTGATAAACAGTCACAAGTTACAAATTTCAGATCTTTTGGTGAATGCATACCTTTATTCTTTTTTCTTCTCCTTTTCTGCCTTTTCATGAATCCTTATTCAAAAGTGACACATTTGTTCAGTTCAGGGAGATTCTTCTCTCTGGAGGGAAAATAATTTTTATCAGTAAGACTCCCTGGTGATCAGCTAGACTTGGAACTGCTGTTAATCAGCCTTTTTGACATGGTAGCTTGAATAGCACTTCCCATGATGCTTTGTGTGCCTACCTTAATTCTTTCCTTTTGAACTCACCATGACTTGTAGGTGTCTTTTTTTCCTTTTGTGCGTCTGAAGTTATCCCTCTATTAACTTTAATTGGAAAGGTACCTTTTGTTCCCTAAGAGTAGTCATATACTAACCACTGAACTCCCTAGGCTCAAATTTCTGGGGTAGCAAGAGTTCAGTTGTCTGATAACTCAAAAAAAAATATTCTCAAATTATGTGATGCTTCTATTATTGCTAATAAAATAAGTGACATTTACGCTAAACATGAACTATTGCATCCACTTGTATCAACAAACACAGAGGATTCTAGTGCAAGATACGTTGAGTTCAAAAGAAAAGAATTAAGGGCAGACACACAGAGCATCACAGAAACCTGACCCTTGCCATCTGCAAACTGCAGTGAAATGTGTGCTGCTAAAAATAAGTACATTTTAAAAACAGCCATTTTCTGATGCATCAGACGTAACTGAAACTCTCTCAGATAAACAGAAGCAACAAAGCTTTGCTTCCTATAGCCTAGTGCCTTCTCCCTGCCTTCACTCACCTGCTCTACAATGCTACTGTCAGCAAGAGGGAGGATACCCTCAGGCCAGCCCACACCTCACTACACTCCAAATAGCCATGCAGGACACCTGTGTGGGGTGGCCAGGTAGTTATCAACCAGAATATGTAGCAGCCGAGTTCCCATCTTCCCCTCAGCATTTGCTCTCATCTGGGGGCTTTTCCCTCTTTCATGGCATTTGTCATGCTACACTGTGAGATTCAAACCAGAAGCTATACTTGAACATTCCCAGAAAGCCAATCTCATCCCCTTCGTACTGTCCATACACATCCACAGAAAGTGAGCCAAGATTAATCCCTTCTTGATTTTCTTTGTACCAGAACAAGAATTTGGAGTAATGAGGGGGCAGGGCAGCAATATGGCCACTTTGACCCTGAGCTACAGGGGCAGTTACCACCCTCTCAGTACTGAGAGATGGGAAAAAAAAAATAAAAATCACCAACAACCCAATAGTATATTAAGGATTAGCAGATGGTCAATGGCCTACCCCTCCAGATGCACAGAATGTTGACAGCCAGCCTGTTTTAGAGCTGACCCATTCCATCCTGCATAGGGTATCTGGAGCAGTCATCTTAGCAGCTAGGGATGGTATTACTGCCTCAAGTGTTAGTTTGAGTAAGCTTTCTCTTAGAAGCTACTGGCCTGTATCATACTCCCTTACGTCTCTGTATTTTTGAGAGAATCAAATTCACTGAAACAAATTAACATCCACTGCACAGGCCACCTTCTTTCTCAGCTACAATGATGTGAACCTTTTATCCTACCCTCCTAATGAACAACTAACTAGCTAAGGTATAAGCAGGTAAGACTAAGGTTTCTGTGTGCAGTGCTGACACAGTGCAGTAAATATGCAACCACAGCTTTAATACTCCAGTATTATTTATCTTCTCCTTAATCCCTGCCTGACCACAGCCTAAAATGCAGATAAAATCAATTTAGTTTTCAAATGGTCTCATTCAGTGTATGAAAATACATGTAACTTTTAACTCTTCCCCTCTCCCTTTTTAGCACTGGCCAGATGTTACAAACTCAAGGTGTTTTATCCTCCTAAGAATTACTAGACAATTGCAAAAAAAGCTGCCAGGCCACAGGATAGTGTTAAAGTCACATCCCTCTAGATTTGTTGCAACTGAGTCTAGGAGTCTCAGCAAACAGCCAGGATGCTGTTGGGCATGCCTTGGACAAAGCCTGCACTTTGCACATGTGTTGGCACTGGAGTCCTATACTGAGCACCAGCATTGGCAGCAGGGCATGGTGTCCCCAGGGCCTGTTCACACAGCAGCCAGTGAAGGAAGGTGGCTGACCTGCCAGCACCCCTCCCAGAGTTATTTACCAGATATTTTACCTGTATAGTATCATGTAAGCGTTTCAGCAGAAAGCAAGATGGAGAGAGCACTGCTATCAGAAGTGAAATGAGCTGCGGAGGGAAAATATTCCCATGTACACACCTAAATCACAGACCAGGCAGTTGTTTGTTCCCCACGACCCCGAAGAGCGCCCCAACCCTTACCTCAAGGTGACGTTCTAGAAGGAAAGTCTGCTGTGGTATCCCCTTCCCAAAGGGTGACCTAGCCAGAGCAGCAGCTACAGCAGCACGTTTCAGCCCCAATCCCTGACTTACCAGGCCCATACATCAGGTGCATTGAACACAGCTGGGAGCTGTGGGGGGTTGCCCTGGGCTGGCTGGCAGGTGCTGACCCAGCAGCTCCCTCACTCCTCAGCAGGACAGCGGGAGCACATAAAGAGGAAAAGCTGGTGGTGGGTCAAACAGATTGCGATGGCCAAAAGGAGACTCAACTTGGGGAAAATGAATGTAATTTATTACCAATTAAGATAGAACTGGATGGGGAGAAAAAAAAGTCAGAACATCCCCTTCCTCCCACCCTCTTCTCCTTCTCAGGCTCGACTTGACTCCTGAGCCCCCTGCCCCACATGCCCAAGGGCTGCAGGAGGATGAGGAATGGCAGCCTGTGAGGCTCTTTCTGCCACTCTCACCCTTTTGTGCTCTCACCCCACTCCCGTGTGGGCTCCCCACAGGCTGCAGCTCCCTCAGGAGACGCCCACCTGTTCTGGGGGGTCCTCCAGGGGAAGATCTGCAGAGGAGGCAGATGCGGCCCTTCCTCTCCCTCTCCCCTCCTTGCTCATAGGGCTTCTCCTCACGCTTTCCCCCTCCCCCCCTCACTGCTGGGCAGCGTTTTCCCCTTCTCTGTGTCTGCCTTCACCCACATGCCAGCCTGAGGCCGCTGGAACGGGCTGTGTCCAGCCCCAGGCCTTGCCTCACAGACACCCCTGCAGCCCCCGCGCAGGGCCCTGCTGGGGAGCAGCACGACAGCCGGCGCCTTTCGGGGGGATCCTGGCATCGTCAGGCCCTCAGCCACCAAACCCGGGGAGCAGAGGGTTCCCGGCAGGCCGGGGCAGAGGCAGGCCGGAGGGGGCCCGGCAGCA
>NW_009953920.1:1982951-2029229 GCF_000747805.2 Chaetura pelagica
AGGCAGCCTGAGGGCTGCCAGCAGCCAGGCTGGCTTCTGGAAGCTGTGGTTAGCCTGCTGACAGAGAGCAGTGCGGAGGCAGGAGTTACGGTTCTGAGAATCAGCGTTCGTTGCCCCGCTTTCGTACCCAAAAAGGCAGCACGGAGCCTTCCGCACAGATATAAACAGATTCGTTTTGGGGGGGGTAAAAAAGATAAATTTAAAAAATATCCCATGTGGCAGCTTTCCCCAGTGTGATTCAACTCATCCAGGAAGCTTCTGGGAAAACAGCCTTGCAAGAATTTTGGGTTTTGGGATTGAAGTAGCAGGCAGCAGCCAAAACTGGATTACAATGACCATTGAGCTAAAAGGAGATGCTCCAAGCCACAGTGACACCAGCAGCCCTCTCTGCTGGGACTGCAAGGCTGCCCGATACCAGCATCAAAATCAGCTCGTCGTCATCCCTCTGATGGCCAAGTTGCCTCCGTTCCAAGCCAAGGCAACCCACCAAGTTCATGTCATGCAAGCAGGAGACACGCACAGGGGCTGCTTAAAATCAAAGATGGGCTTGGAAGTTTCCCCTCCAGCCCCAAGAGCAGCCACTTGAAAACAGGTAAGGCCACACAGAGGATGGAAGTAGTCTTCCTGGGCTCCAGGGGAAAACAAGTTCTGCCATTAGGGGAGAAAGAGAAACAAGCCTCTAGCAGAGGTCTTTGCTATTGGACCTGCACTCTGCTGGCACGGGTGTCCCATGCAGCTCTTCCCCACACCAGGCAGCTCCTCAGGTGCCAGAGGTCACCCTGGCACACAGGTTCTAACTGCAGCATCTGCTGGAGGTGTCTCCAGACCCTCCCACCTCACCTTCCCGAGCAGCTTACAAGCCAGGTGCCAAAACAAAGGTGACTCCCCCAGGGAAATCCTCTGAAGAAGGCACAGGAGGTCTCACAGGTGCAAAAGACTCTGCTCTCTGCAGGCTGCTCTGCGGTGTTTGGCAGCTCCCACCCCCCTCCAGCTCCACAGCTTCTCTTTGAAGCAGGCTGATGACTGATTACAGGAATCTTCCCCGTGCAGTACCCCCACACCACGACATCTCAATCATACTTCCATTTCTCTTTTTTAAGTAAAAAATGGCTTTCCTGGCCCGGTATGTTTATCAGTTAGAGTTTGAGCCAGTTATCTGCACAGGTTTACGCTATGCAGCCTAGAACCATTAGATTTTTATCACGTCTTATGAAAATCACACACAGCATACTCTTGTAGCTGTATATTACAAGAGAAACATGTACAGAGAGACTGGTTCTCCTTAGATTACTATCTCTGAATTGATGCTGTATGAGGCACAACTGCTTAAAGGGTTATAAGTGATGTAATTTTTTGCCATTACAGGTAATTTATGGCTCCTGTATGTCTGACTTGTCAAATCTTCTTAGAGAGAGATCAAACGCGGTCTGTTTGTCATATGCATTTATCTAACACTTGTTCCTGCACAAGCTTCAAAATGCAATAGTTTTTCCTTTCTTGGGTGTCAATTTTCTCTTGTATATGTCTTGCCTCTTAGTCCTTGTAAATGTCCTCGTAATGCAAAGTGCAGGGGTGCTTCAGCAGCAAGTGTGAGCGATGACTACCTTGCTACGGGCATTTTTGAAAGAGGGAATTTTTTCTCATAAGCAGGGCTCCAGTCTTTCAGAAAGGTCTGAAGTTATGCACACAGATGTCTGGAAGCTCCAGCTGTGCCTCAAACTTGACTGCATTATTTTCCCCTCAACTTTGTGTTCTCATCTCTGCTGCTGAGAAAGAAATCCTTCAGGAAAAGTTCTGTAGAAGAAAATACCCATTCATTGGGTAAGGCAGGGGTATACACGTGTGTCTGCATACATCCTCAGCCCCTTCCTGCACATCAGCCTTCACCACAAGGCTGAGGAGTTAAGCACAGCCATCGTGTCCTGCTGTGTGTCTCCATTCTATTTCCTTGTCTCACCTTGGCAGGTGTCATATTCGGCTAAACTCCAGGCACTCATGAGAGGACAAAAGTTGTGACCATTTATTGTTTACTCACAGCCAGCTGAGCAGGCATAAAGGCAGGCAAGGAAGCACAGGAGGGTTCAGTGGCAAGACCCACAGGCAGTCAAGGGGAGCACAAACTTCTTGTTTTTTGCCCACACCCTGCTTTCTGCTGTGTTATAATAGCTCAGAGGGCATAGGCAACAGAGACAAAATGTTAGCCAGGTAACAGGAGGGAGGGATGAGGGCCACACTTCTCGAGATTAGGGGATCTCACTGTCAGTCTGTATGAATCTCTCCAGCAGAGCTGAGGAGATGGAAGGTACTGTGTAAAGGACTCACTTCATCCTGTTTCCCCAGGCATGAATCACCAGGAAAGATAAGGACATGCCTCTGCATCAGGCACAGGGATCTCTGGACTTCTGAGGAGGAAGGGGCACAGTAGAGTTCAGCTCTAATGTAGCTTCAGTGCCAAGCAGCCCCACTACGTGGGCACATGGTGTGCTGGTGGGGAAATGAACCACAGAAGGGCTGAGTAAAAGGAGAGTCCCCCATTCCCCGATTCTCTCACAGCACCACAATGCACCCTGCCCACAGGGGACAGTGCCTGCTCTGCTCCACAGGCTTTGCTCCCTTGCTGTGCAGTTATGTCCATATGCAATGCTCCACCTGCAAGTAATGAAAAAAAGGTAAGGAGCCCAGCAGCATTCAAACCTGCTCATGTTTCACATTTATGGACCTTTTACCCATTCTGCTGTCGAAAAGCTGCGTTTCTCAATGGCTACAAAGTGTGAAGTGTCTGGGAACACAGCACACTCACTGTTGAGCAAAGAACTTCATAGAGCAGCTTTCCCAGTTTAACTCTACATTAGGTTTTACATTCCCATTAGGCATGAAATGGCAGGACATGCTTAGACAGGAACTATGATAGGAATCCTAGAGAGGAATAAATTAAATACTAAATATACATTTATATTATATCTATGTTCAATAATAGATAGACAATAATAAATTCTTATTTAAATAATAAATAAAAATAAACAGAGCTATACTTTGCTGAAGGTGAAGTCCTTTGGGTGTCTCCGCTGACACATCATTTTTAACAGAGTTTACTGTATGGAAGTTTTGTGCAGCAAATGGGAAATATTCTGCAAATGTACAAATAATCCTTCAAACCATATATGCAGAAGATAATTTCAGCTGCAAACACACAAAAAAAATCTGGGATTCTTAAGATCCAAGGATTTGGCCCACTAACAAAACATGTATTTGACAAATGCCAGTCTTTGATTGAGAAACATCTAATGCCTGCAAAAACTCTTCCTCATATAAGGAAAACTTTGGTCTTGCCAATTGCTTGAAACATCTTCAATGTAAGGTAGAACTAAAGACCGACAAGTAAACATAATAAACTGTAAATTGCACCCACGTGTGTTGTTTATATGTTTGACTATAAGAACTGCAGAAATATGTTAGTTGCAAAGCATCACTAACAACCTCATCTTAATATGACTGGCACACTGCTGGAAATACTGTCCAGCTCTGTGGAGGTTTCTCATACACATCTTTGAATATTTCTAGACTATTTGGAAAAAAATCAAGCATATTTATTCAAAATTCACAAAAAGCCAAATAAGTGTTATAATAACTAATGTGCTTCTTCACAGATTAATTTTAACACTGATTTATTTTGCCACACTGATAGAATCTATCTGCATCTCAAATATTATTCAAGCTGCCTCAGGATCTGCCAATATTTTTTTTGTGACTTCCTTCCTTCCTTCCTTCCTTCCTTCCTCCCTTCCTTCCTTCTTTCCTTCCTTCCTTCCTTCCTCCCTTCCTTCCTTCTTTCCTTCCTTCCTTCCTTCCTCCCTTCCTTCCTTCTTTCCTTCCTTCCTTCCTTCCTCCCTTCCTTCCTTCTTTCCTTCCTTCCTTCCTTCCTCCCTTCCTTCCTTCTTTCCTTCCTTCCTTCCTTCCTCCCTTCCTTCCTTCTTTCCTTCCTTCCTTCCTTCCTCCCTTCCTTCCTTCTTTCCTTCCTTCCTTCCTTCCTCCCTTCCTTCCTTCTTTCCTTCCTTCCTTCCTTCCTCCCTTCCTTCCTTCTTTCCTTCCTTCCTTCCTTCCTCCCTTCCTTCCTTCTTTCCTTCCTTCCTTCCTTCCTCTGTCTTAGATGAGGATCTCTCTTGATCTCTGCCTCAAGCTTTATGTCTTGAATGGCGTATCAGAGTCTGAGCATTGCAACAATGTCTCTGACAATATATATTAGCATTCTGGCACTTTCCTCTAGATGACAATAAACAGTGCTAGGCGAGTTGGACAGACACTAAAGAAGAGCATTGTTCATCTGATCTTCTCAAAAACCATTTTGGTACTGCACACAGAAGACAACAGAAGGCAGAAATACCTGAAGAGTCAGCTACAAACTAGAATGGAGCTGTAAGGCTGAGGATTTTATGAAACAAGAAGAATATCATCCTTCCTCTGGACAGACTGACCCATTCAACTAAAGAAAAGGCAAATGGAACAGAAAAGAACAGGCCTAAAATAACGGGTTTGAGCCATATTAGTCAAGACATCAAAACCTGAAAAAAGTATAAAATAATTTCACTTCAGGCTCTGCCTGATGCTGGCCCAAAACACCAAAAGAAAAAAAAAAAAAGAGAGAGAGAGAGAGAGAGAAAAGAAAAACCAAACCAACCAAACAAAAAGCACAACAAAACCAAAACAAACAAACAAAACAAACAAACAAAAAACAGATAAGGGTATCAAGAAAGACTTTTTAATTTAGTAACTAAACGCCCACTGGAAAATGGGAAAATGAAAATATGTGGTTTATGTAGTGCTCTCATTCAGACAGGGTTGATTCAAGAAAATCCATGTGTTATGCCAGATGGTATGGACTACTGTGTTAGTTGAGCACAAAAGTCCTGGAAAATGGACTGCATGTATATTGTAGAAACATCAAGTAGATATGATGCAGTTGATTACACTGACTTTAATTGACAGCATTAATTTTCAGAAAACCAACCAACAGCAACCAGTCTTCACTCCAGAGAAATAAAGATGGAGGGCTACCCATAATCTTACATCTGGGTGCTGTGCTGGTTTCTGTTCACAATGTCATCACCAGAGAGCCTCTCTTAGATATTTTACAGACGTCAACCATACAAAATATTGATGCCTTAGTAGCATGTGGCATCCATACTGCATGTTTTTTGGATAGCAGCAACTTCAGAAGCAGTCCCCCTTATTACAAATACTACTTTTTTGGCTCATCGCTGCTAAGTTTACAACTTCTTCACAGAATGGCAGGCCCAAACAATTTGCTCTTTAATCCTCCTACAATTTACAGAAATGCTTTGCACACTATTACTTCCATAACCCTTTGAGAAACTGAACATTAATTTAGGTCATGGGTATAGAAGAATTTCAGCTGCCTTATTCATTAGTAGTGGTAAGGGCTCATTTTCTCTAAAAACATCTTGACAATTAAATCTACTGGAAAAGTATACTTAACTTCCTGTAAAATAGTACCTTTAAAGAAATTCCATTAATTAATCTATTCTGTGAGGGTTAGAAACCTTACTCCAGAGGCAATTTTGTTTTAAATGAAGGGCTTTTGGTCTGTGCTTGATGGACTCATACTCTACAAGGTCCAAGACAGTTGACTAAAAAAAGGTATTTCATATGTGCTACTCAGCAATCTATGTATGGAAAAGTTTATAATAGGAAATGTGTGAATCTGGTAACCAAAATAGTAAAAATTACTGATTTATGCCATCAACTGCCAAGGGAAGGGGAGGCCCAGCAACAGCTTTCAGTCTGAGCACCTTCCATGTGGGAGCAGTCACTGGATGTCTTAAATTTTGGGGCTGGGGTCTGGTGAGAGGAAGAGGACAGTTAGTTGGCTAAGCAAGTGCAGAGCCCCAGTGTTGGTGGGGCTGTTAAATGGCTGCCAGGTGAGGCTGAGGGCCAGCAACAAATCAATGCAACCACATTAGTCCCTGCCACAGCAGTGACAGTTTATCGGTAAAACAGACAGCGCAGCCTCCATCAAGTCATTCCGGAATCACCATCTTGTGTGTTAATACCACATGAGGACAGGATAACAGGAAAAGGCGAAGAGAAGAGAGACAAAATGGCAATGAAAGACAGCATCCCATAGAGGATGTCCTCTTTGACCAAATGTCAGCTGCTATCAGAACTGGGGAGGAAGGTAGCAAGAGGGAAAAAAAAGCAGTAGGAGTCACAGCACATAAGCTGCAAGGAAGAAGCATTCACATTTTATTCATTAGGGCAATTGTGATCTGTCAAGTTCGTTACCTTGATCTCCTGCTCCCTTTCCTAACCCCAAGCTTTTGCTGGCTTTGGTCCACGTGTCACAGCTGTAACACCAGGAGATCTCCTGACAGCAACTCTCCTCTTTACCCGCTAAGCAACTATGCTGCAAGGTCACCATGGACCTGGACCCAGACTCAGCATGCTGAGATGAACTTTGACAGTGGGAAACTTAAACTTTGCTGTACCTATTTTCTCCAAATCTCAATTTTGGGAATTGTTTTCACTTCAGAGTGGTACATGTTCCACACAAAAGCCGTTGCCTCCTTGCATCTTTTGAAGCTGAAAGAAGCATTATTTACACCAAACAGACAAGCCTTGGGCATTTCACATCCCCTCCATTTCTATGTGGAGTTCTTGTTGAATGGTACCACTCCCATTTGGGGGCTGGACAAGTTTCTCCCTGCAACCAGCTACTAAACAATCACACTTCTCTCACATTTAATCACACTTAAACTCAAAAAACAAGCCAGTGCAGGGATCACCCAGAAAAACACTTGAATTCCACAAAGCCCTCTCTTAACACCTCTCATATATGGGACCCAGAGGCTCACAAAGGAAAAAGAAGCTACTCAGTCCTGAATTTTTATGCATGTATTTGCATCTCATATTAACAACATCCAAAAGAAATTCCTGATTATTCTGGTTGTATTTCTTAAACAAAAAAAATGGAGAAAAAGAAAGAGAATATAAAATGTGAAGCAATTGAGAAGTACCCAGGGGAGAGCTATTTCCCCACCAACAGAATTTTGAATTCAAATACCAGTGTTTCTATGCATTTATTGTTTATATGCTTGGAGGGAAAAGCTTAATAGAAAACTGACTGAAGTTTGCCCCTTTTGCCTCACAGTGAGCAAAAAAAATCACTGCCATCTTCCGTGTCTGACTAGTTTCAGGTATCCAAGCATCAGGAAATAAAGGGCAATAAATCATTAAGTTATCTTAAAATCCACCTGTGATATCCTAAATTCCAAGCACAATAAAGGTAAGTGAGATTGTCTGGATATTGCTCTTTTCAATTCTTATTCTTTTGACCTCTAGAGTCCTTCACTTTTTGAGCTGGTTTATGCAAGGCAGCAGACTATCCATTTCATTAGTAGATCTGGATATCTAAAAGGCCAGCTTCCTCTGGGTGCAAGAGCTGCATTACCACTCATTTAAGCTGTATGCAACTATTTCTATTTCCAGAGTTGCACATTTTTGCATTACAGAGACCTTTGACCCTGCAAAACTTTATTATAACTCCCCTGTTCACCTCAAGAGCTCTAAATGGTTTGATCTGAAAGCTCTTTTCCAGCCTTGGTGATTCTGTGACTGAATTTCTGATGGAGGATTTCTTACAGGGCATAAATTCAGTCTCTGTAGGAGCAGGTTCAGGGAGAAGGGTGCTGTAAGTGGAGATGAGCCAGGAGCCAAGGGTGACCCAGCACAGACTGTGCCCGCACCGAAAGGGTGCGGCCCGACAGGGTCTGACCGTGGGGCAGAGCCAGGTGGTCACTGCAGTGAATCCCATCAACAGCCTCAGACAAGGCAAAACAATCAGCCAGCACCAAGGTCCATCCAGCAGACCGGAAACAGGACTGCAACATAGGTCCATCCAAAAGGCAAGATCAGAGAGAGACATTCCTGCAGTGTAGCTCAGGCAAGGACTGAGTGCTGAGCTCTGAGCAGAAACAGGGCTCCTGGGTAGAGGGTAGAAGCTGGTCAGGGACAGTAAAGCTCATTAGTGTCCAAAGGACCTTGACAGCCATAGGCTTTGGGGGAAAGCTCAGGCACAGTCCTGACCCCATGAAAATTAAAGAAAACACTGCCATTGTTTTCCTAGATATCAGGATCCACCTGACGTCTTTCTTTTCCAGGTCCTGTGACATGCAACTCAAATAGAGAAGAATGATAGAAGTTAACCAAAGCCATGCAACACTCAAAGCACCCCACAGTCACAGCTGCTGAGGACATTAGCACTGTAGCAACCACTAACAAAATAAAAATCACTATCGTGTTTCTGGCCAACACTGGAAGGTTTTGAAGCTTTTTTCTAAGGCCAGCTGCCAACAGTGCCATGGGAGCTTTAACACACTGCCATTTCATTTCAAGGCTAATATTGAAGTATAGTTAAAAATCTGCATTTATACAGAGCTATAAAGGCCAAAGAAAAGATTCCTCTTGCTTTTGGCAAGTTCTGGATCAAGGAGGGTATGCATCACTTTCATGTGCGAGAATGATGTTGCCCTCTGCTGGGTAACCCACACTCTCTTGAAAGTCTCAGCAGATTTCAGTAGAAGCAGCCCACATGTTTTGATACTAGAATGTTTGCAAGTACCAGCTGATTTAGCTGTGCCACACCCCGAGGAAGAGGGGTACACTGTTACCCTCTTTTTGCAAGTGAAATGACAGGAGGTACAGGAAGGATGCAGTTTCAGTTTTCATCTCTTTGTAGAATACACACCATTGATTGCCAGTGCAGAATCAGCCCCATCCATTTTTCCCAAGGTCATGTAGCAAATATGTGAGAAAGGTAAATAAAAAGGGGAAAAATAAAATAAAAATATTACATTTCATTACTCTCAAGTTTTAACCACAAGATTGAAAGAAAAAAACAATCCCTCAAATACTTATTTAGTCCTTAAAACCTCTAGACACCAATAATGTACTGCAGGCTACGTCTACATGAATTCTCACCTATATTTATTTATTTTTCCTCCTTTCATGGAATCAGATTTAATTTTTTCTTAAGTAACAGATAAATTACTAGTGTCTGTATTATCAGCACCCTATTAAGGGCAGGAATCCAGCTCAATGCCACTGGGACGTTGTAACATGCCTATCTCATCTGCGATCAGACTAAGGTCTAGGGAGTGAAATTTATCAAATCCCATTGTACAGTGAATCTGGAAGGATGATAAACATGATTAAAATTCATTTCACCAACACAGTTGCTCATATGTTTTTGATGTCCTTTTCCTTGGAATGGTTAGACAAATTGCACACTTCCCTAAATTGAAATTCAGTCTTGGATTTTATACAAGTGCCCTGATAATACAAATCAATATTTTGACAAAACACATTTTTGCCTGAAGATGAAGTATAACATGTAATGAAATACATTTAGTACTTTATAATTTATCCTGAGAGAACAATGCATTTGACCTAATATCATACATCATTCCATAGAAAACTAGATGGAATATATAATCTATACTCCTTTAAGAAGCAACTGTCTTGAGAGAGTGCACAATTAAACACTTAATATTTGGAAAACATACAAAATTAAGGATCTGTGTGCAAATTCTTAAAGGTATGCATTGTACTACACAATTGCAAGATCACAGGGCTTTTTCTCAAATGCAGTATCATGTTTGTTAACTGCTTTCATTTTTAAGGTGGAGTGCATAAGCTTCTGTGTGTCAACTTGCTTTTGCCACTGATCTCACAAAGCTTGTTTAAACATATAATATCAGGGGAGCCAAAAACCTGTCTGTGGACTTTTCACATTCTGTGTGACTGTTGCACAATGTCTGTAATGAATGACAGGGTTTCCTCTGGAATGTCTATGTCCTAGATCCATTTGGCTATTCACCCTCCAAGAGGTCTCTGCCTATGGAGCACGCAGTGAAAATTTCACAGGCTGCAGTGGCACAGACAGAAATTTAAAAGCTGGTAACTTACTATGTGCCAGTTCCTAAATCCAGCATGGCTCAAAGGCATATAGAACATTTAGGAGCCTGATTCTCCTTCAGTTCTCAGGGAGATAGGACAACCTGTGTATCTTCACGGGTCTTGGAATCAGGTAGTATTGGCATGGTCGGGTAAGTATATGAGTAGGGATTTAGCCTGTGACTGAAATGTTAGCCAGATGAGGTAGTATTTCATGGAAACACTCAGTAACTCACCAGATAAGGCTCACCAATACACAAAATAAAACAAGCCATATATTTTGCTTATTAAGATTTGCTCCAAGTACTAGCATGTCTTATTGCAGTCTCATTTACTGCTCTCTTGGCCAAAACAGCCTGGCCTTTTAGTCTTTACAAGGAGTTTATCAGAATTCAGGACCCAAGTGCTCAAACTATGATTCTTACACTTGAATTGTTTTCACTGAGGCCAAGACATGAGCACGTTCAGGCAGTACACAAAGATCGGTTGCTAAAACATTTCCCACTTGAAATGTAATTGTTCTCCAGTTAGGAAGTAATCACTGAAAAGCAAAACCCTACAGATGACACACTGAGTTTTACGTTCAGAGAAGATTAATATATTTTCCATCCACAGCAGAACTGCTTGTAATTCATAGGCAAAAATTCAGCCCTGGTGTAAGCAAGTGCAATTCTTATTGATCTTAATAGGAGATGCACTTATTTGTAGCGGGGCTGTTTTGGGCGTCATGTCTGTTCAGTACTAGAATGGATAATACTACAAGACAGAGCATAGGTTCAGTACATGTTGAAAGCTTTTGCATGTGAATATGAAAATAGCCTTTCTCCACAATAGGAACTATTTTGGGCTGGAGAACACACTGTGTGCCAATCTGAGTTGCATAATGCTTTGCATTTCTTGAGGTTTGCTACTCTGAATAGTTCCATACTGAATGGCTGCTTAATCTCTCTGGTACAGTTACTGTACAGATCCTCTATCTAACAGCACGAGGCAGTGCTTTGCTCAATAGATGAACCCTGTATTCACTCTCAAAAGCACAAACCATCCTGTATGAGAGACTGAGGCAGAGCTTCGCTTGAAGAGCTCTGTGGCTTATGCTATTTTGGTATGAGTTTAAAGAAAAACACATTTTTTTACACATTTGGTTTTCATTTGTTTGAAACAGTTTTGTAGCCTAATAAAAAGACCTACAGTTTCATAAAAGGAAGTTAACTGGTTGTCTTTGGGCAGTAGGAGACTTTTTCATTTATTACTGGGTTATTTTAAGGGTATTAACTGCAGTCAGCTCTTGAGCTCTGTTATAGAAATGATTTTAGGATTATTTTTTTTAATTACACTGTGTTTTATTAAAACAAAACAACAAATTTCAATGTGAAAATATTGGCTTTGTAGCCTTTCTTATTTCATTGTTTTGGCCTGGAAGGCAGAGCACTGACTGGCAGCAAACACACCCAACAGGAAGAGAGTTTTGGGGTACTAGCGTTCCCATTTAAGCTCTCCTTCCAGCAGCAGGAAGGTATCTAATTTACCAATATACTTTTACCTTCCTACAGAAAGAAATCTGACAGCCTGATCTCACCTTCCAGCACTCAGACCCAAGGGGAAGGCAATTTGCCTGACTAACCTTGTGTTTTGGCAGGAAGAGAAGTAACCTGTCCACTACAGCCTTCTCACTGATAACATACAGACCTCAGGATGGTCATAACATACCCAATTAGCCACAGTGCCTGCCATCCTCCAAATATACTCTGAAGACTTTTCCAAAATGGATAAGCACAGCTCAGAAGTAACACACACGTATTTTTCTAAAGCTCAAGGAAACACACGTTCTGTGCTTTGTCTTCTTCAAGACAGCAGGAACAAGCCACTGTATGTAAGCATAAAACACTGGCAGCTACCAATCCACTCATATATTGAAAGCTTCATTTCCAAGAACCTAGCCTATCCCTTTCTTTTTTAATTAGGCTTTTCCATTGAGATACTATACAGTTATGACTAGTGGCTATTCAGTGTTGTGCTGTATTAATTCAACAGTACATCGAGGGACAAATTAAGATGAGGGGACAGTCCAGACAAGTAGAGTAACAGATCTGGGAAGGTATATGAAAAGCTGAATGCCTTGTGAAAACCCATAAAGAAGAGAAAGACGAGGGGGAAAAGAAAGA
This sequence comes from Chaetura pelagica, assembly GCF_000747805.2. Taxonomy (NCBI): domain Eukaryota; kingdom Metazoa; phylum Chordata; class Aves; order Apodiformes; family Apodidae; genus Chaetura; species Chaetura pelagica. Next base: position 1,995,086 of record NW_009953920.1, read on the forward strand.
CGTGGAAAGGGAAGAGGGGAAAAAGGTGGGCAGGGAGGAAGGCCACTGTCACATCTTCTCTCAGCAGCATTCAACAAAGCTAAAGGGATTTATTTCCCAAGCAAAACTCATGCTGTTTAGTCACACTGGAGTTGAGTCTGAAGGAGCACTACAGTAATGTGGGAGAATTATACAAACCCTGATGCTGTTCTCACCTATACATAAATGTTTACAAAATAAAGGGATTTTGAAGTCTAGATTTTACCCAGGACTGTGGGAGGCAGTGAAGAGGATGAAAAAAGACAGAGGAGAGACATTTTAGATGAAAATCTGAAGACTTACTTGCCTTAGTTTTGACTGACAATTTTTTTAATGAGAAGTTACTTTAGCTTAGGAAAGGGGCAGAAGGCATAAAAAAATCATACCCAAATCTGAGACCCTTGTCAAGTGAACAAGTAACTGTAAGACAGATTATCCTTGATATTTCTGTTAAAAAAAAAAAAAAAAAAAAAAGCTGTAAATACATTTTATGATGGATTATTTTCTAGTTTAGCAATAACTACAGATGTTGTTAACCATAATCTATTTATATTAACCATTCCCAGGTCAAATGCATTTTTCCAAGCAATTTTAAAGGAGCAGACTTCAGTGTGCTCTTATCACCTGAGTGTTGGGTTTTAATATTCATAAAATAAAGAGAAAATTCTGGTTATTAGAAAAAATACCTAGTTCCATTGCATTATCTAGTTCTTAAAGATTCAGCTAAGTCAAACTACTTTTTCCGAAGTATATAGGATGAGAATTGTTATGGCACATTGAACAGGGCAAAATAACTGATTCTGAATTGCTTCAGGAGAAAAAATTGAAGAATGAAACCAATCTGCATGGTTTCATGGAATACCAATGAGTATTTGGATTGCAAAACCAATGTGGTAAAATCAACTTGGGAGACATTAAGTAGGTTTATATCTAACTAACAGCTAACTGATAAACTTAACTATTCTTGAGGAACTGCATAGAATAGGGCATTTCATTTTAATTACACTGAACTTTCCAGTGTCTCAGTGCTACATAGTACAGCAATTTTAATATGTAACATGGATTATAACAGAGTACTGTGTCCAGTTCTGGAGCCTCCAACAAAAGAAGGACATGGAGATGTTGGAGTAAGTCTAGAGGAAGGCCACAAAGATGGTCGAATGACAAGTTGATTACCAGAGGGGTAGACCCCAAACCTACTCTGACTTGTCCAGGGTGGTGGGACAAGTTGTAATCAAAAGAGATCTGCAGATGAATACCAGCCAAGCACGAAAATCTCAGCAACTGGAAATTGATGCAACTATGGCAATTTGGCACCTTTTTATGTCCAAAGTTGGGCACTTTTGGACATTTGGGGCTGCTGTGGGTAGGTCAAAAAGTGAGCACAGCAGACATTACAAATAGCACACACAGTATCTGCAAAGATCATTTGGCTTCAATACACTACAGAGTGGTCTTGCTCAGAGCTAATTACTCATCCTGTGGATCTGAGGGAGATTCCTGTACAAACATAGTCTGCTACACTAAAGGACCTGCTCCTTGTCCCATCAGAGACAACAGCAAACAGGCTGCACTGGGAGTGAAAATCAGGACTTGCTGTATGACATACTGAGCACCAGACAAAAAGATGTTTTGCTTTGCAGGATAATGGAAGCCCTTCTTTTATAGGGACTGAATTCCATATCTGGTATGTCCAGCCAGAGTTTTAAGAAAATCTCCCACATACGTGTCAGCTATTGAATGATCTTGTTTAAAGCTAGAAACTGTGAGCTGTTAGTCTTTAAAGAATAGGCAGACAGGCAAGAAATTCCACCGAGTGATTTATAAGCAGGTGGAAGAGAAAGTGGAAACTTCTGTGAATCTTGGTCAGGAGCCAGATGAAAGCCTTATTTTGATGGAGGGCTCCCTCTTCTGGATTTTGATTGAAGCGTATTTCCAAACCTGGTTCTTTTTTCCAATGTAATTGAAAGGTGTTTTCAACTAGAAAACTGATCAGGGAGAGAGCCTCTGTGTGTTCTCATGGTCTAAGAGTCCCTCTCCCACATACACTGTGGAGATCTCGGCTTTGGGCAGCACGTCCCACTGCAGCTGCCCCACTGACCTGCTAGAGATAAACAGGAGCTGCCACTGAGTCTTTAGTTTTTAATTTGTATATTTTTAAGTTAATAGATGTCCCAGGCACAAGGGCGAAGGTTTCCTCTACCTCATGATTCACTATTTTTCTTGCTTTCTAAATGCAAGGTTTGGAGAACTACATCATGAGCAATAGCCTTAGTTGTGGCAATTCCTGGGAACTCTACTTCTGGACAAGAATTCCTGCCAGTTAAGCAGCTCCAAAAATAAATAAATAAATAAAAAAAAAAAATCTATTTGGCTGGAAGTTCTGCAGTGACATGAAAAATAGCCTTTTAGTCCCTTATACAAATCAAAATAGTCTTACATGAAAAATCCTCCCTAATCTATGGGGAATTTCCTCCCCCATAGGAATTCCTTCTGAAAACAGACGCTTCCTGAATGGCAGGTGGGACTGCTAGAAACTGAAACTGCATCTTTGAGTAATTTACATTTCTGAAGGAGAACAAACTTTTCAAGCGGAAACCTGCTTCAATGAACATTTTCCTTTCATACAGCCAGAGTTTAATACCCTAGTTAGTGCAAATACAACTAGAAGACTATGGCTATGGATTGTTATCGTTGCCAGAGGGGAATTCATTATTTCAGAATAGGACAAGAATGCAACAACAACAAAATAATCAGAGTTTTGCTAAAAGTGAAAGTAATAATAGTACATAGTGCTCTGTGGCATAGTACATAGAGGTCTGAAGAGGAATCACGCCAACTCAAACCATTCGATGATCCTGTGATTTTATAGCATTAACATAACTGCATTTTGTTTAAATGGAATAACAATCTGGTTTAATTTAGCAACTATGTACTTTGTAACAAAGGATATGACAAAAGCTGTACATGCCTTTGAAAGAGAATCATACACACTTCTTCCAAATAGGACAGGGCAAGCCTTTGCCTTCTAATGTTGCTACTGCATTCACCTAAACCAACTATTCCCTGGTTTTTTTTTCCCTGCATATTAGCAAATAGCCATCAGCCCTGCCAACACTTGTACCAGTGTGATCTGCAGTCCATTTATAGTGAGCTCCCTGACCCTCCTCAGACCTCACTTTGGAAGCCACTGGCCCAACAAGCCCCAGCTTGCACCAGATGCCTCCCTGCCCTAGGTGCTCTGCAGCCACATTGAAAGAAAAAGTACAAATCCCAACAGGTTTGTCATTCAAAGAGATGGGATGTAAAAAGTGGATGAGGAAAAACAGAAGGAAAGTGAGCTGCTTAATGCCAAGCAGCTGGCTGGATGGGAAACCAAGAACAGAGCACAGGCTTCTTGGGAACAAACTCAGTGCCCTCTGTACAGAACCACAGCCCTTAAATTGAGGCTGCAGTCACAGAAGGGGTCACAAAAAGGCATCCACTGGAACACAGCTACTTCAAGCTTACACAGAAATTGACACTTGGACTAAGATGTTCCCACAATCTCCTCCGGCACTACAAAAAAATACAGCAAAGCTGGTTCATTTTTTCCCCCTTCTGCTGAACTGGACAGCTATAACTCTGGAGGGAATTGCCCTGTAGGTTTGGAATGGGGGAGGAGGATGTACAGGTTTTTATTGCTGTTGTCATAATCATGTGGAAGAGGGAAAAAAGTTGTGCTGTATTCTGAATTCCTATGACTTAGCTTTGCTAGAAGAAAGATCATAGCAAATTTGACCAGTGTTACAAGCACAGGACTCTTGACTCTAGTCGAGACAATATGCCAAACAAATAAAAACCCCTCCTGTTTTCTTATTGCAGTGCTGCAAACTTCATAATATATTAAAGGAGACAAGCTCATTTTCAGACTCATATACCTTGGTGGTGTTAAAATAGACTGGGTTTGGGAAACCCCCCCCAAAAAAGCTTTTAACACCTTCTTGTGCACCCTAAATTATCTTTGGTCAGACTTTGTGTTTGCATTTCCTTGGAACAGAATTGCACAACATGAGCAACCTTCACTAGGGCTTTGGGTTGCAGTTCTCACATGTTTAAAAGCATCTGCCTGGGGTATACAAACCCTACAGCTGGTTCCCTCCAGAGCAATGACAACATTAACCACTTGACAAGCTCTGTGACACGGTATTTAAAAAAACCAGAAAACTTAGTAAAACCAATATAGCAAACTAAACAGGCATCAGTCATGTGCTTAACTTGAGAGGACTATCTGCATTTGCTTTCTCTCAGGGCATCTGCCTCCACCTGTAGCTCAGGTGAGCCTGTTTGCTGGCAATTCCTGGTAACTTACATCTCACAATAGGAATCAAGGCAGTTATTAATATTCAGTAGTCCTCTCTTCTGGTAATTTCTACTTCTGGCCAGAGTCTGTGACAAAATATAAGGTTTTAAAAAACAACACTCATCCCACATCACCTCTCTGGGAAGCTATTGTGCTGCTTTCCTCCTGCCCTTTCCCACAAATAGCCAAGGCACTGATATGGGAAAAATCTCATACCAGATTAATGAAATTGTTACCTCTGAGGGTTTTTATCATCATTATTCCTGAAACACAGGAGGTCCATTCTGTCATACCCACAAAAACCTCATTCAAGAATACAGTATGGGGGTTTTGCTGGCAAAAAGCTTCAGGCTGGAAAAAAGGCCTTATTAGGTGCAAGAAGAGCTGTCGAGCTGTCCCTTATGCCTTACAAGGTTCTCATTCACTGTGAGAACAAATGCCAGGGGATAGGTTGTTATTCCTTCTTAGCCTCTCCACATACCCTCCTACTTCCCTATGGCTACTAGTGGTGATGTCCATTCCCACACCTGCCCCCAGGTGGGCTCTCACTGATTCCCCTACTGTCCTTGCAACATTGACTTTCTTCATTTCTTCTGTTGTACCCCCCCATAACAACCCTTACCAATAGTTCTTAATTTTCCATACCTCTCTCCTCCACTCACACCACCACCATCACCTCCTGGTTCTCACTAGTGTGTGGCTGGGTCCTCTCTGTTGCTTAGAGACCCTTTCCTGCTCTTTCCTTATTTACTTCAGGAGGGTAGAGCATGGCACTGGGATAACAGAAAGCTGGACATCTGAGAAGACTTTGCTGTCTTTTATGCCCTATATACCCAGCATCATCAAAAGACACAGGCCAAGCCATCAAATAGTTCCTACCACCATCTGGGTCAGCAGTACAAGATCTGTCATGGTCCCACAGCATAATAGCAATGCCATTGCTTCAACTTTGTAACAGAGGTAGTGATTTGGAAATGTTTTTAAATCTATGACAACAGTAGCCCATTTGTAGGGTTTTTCTTTCCTTATTCAAAATGGATACCAATGCTACAGGAGAGTTTCTTCCTGAAGAGTTTCTTCAAATTACTCACAAGAGGAAATAAAACTTACTGTCACTTACTGCATAACCTTCCCTGGCACCGAGGCCAGACTGACATGCCTGTAGTTCCCCAGACCCTCCTTCCAGCCCTTCTTGTAGAGGGGCATCACATTTGAAAATCTCCAGTCAACTGGAAGCTCCCCACCTAGCCAGCACTCCTGATAAACGATTGAGAATAGCTTGGTGACCACCTCTGCCAGCTCCCTATTCCACCAGCTCGTTATGTCTATCATACACATTCAAATATTACTGTGGGCATTGCATAGTCAACTACTCCATCTTTAGGAAGTGGCAGATCTATGGACTTTCCTGGAAAATATTTATACAGGTCCTCTGAGTCACTCAACTATGTAAGTCTTCTGCTTCATCCAGAGTCCATGATGGACTGCTGAACTAGGGAACAGCTATGTGGTTTTCCCATTATTAATCTGGTTGTGGTACTAAAAGGAAACCTTTTCCCCTGCTGATCTAAGCACAGAATTATGAATCCTAACAGGCCTTTGTACAGCACTTGCCACTTCTTCGTGGGAGTTCTCCAGCACATTGTGAACTTACCTAAGATACTTGCAACGTGCGTGTTCATCTCTCAGTTCCACAGCTGAGATATAGGGAGGCATTGAAAATGTACAGGTAATCACAGAGATCCAGAGTTGTGAGACCTGGATATAAAGCACAAACCCCTTTCAAGCCAAGCACTTCTTTAAATGCTCTTTCTGGGCTTTAGAAGGCTTTCTGTGCACCAGCCTTCAAAAGAACCTTTGGCAAAGGCAAGGAAGAACCTTAGTTTTTGAGACAGATTCAGCTGCATGTTTACGATACCAAATCTTTCCCTTCCTCATGTTCCTGCCAATTGCTGCAATAAATGAAACAAACTTCATACAGATTGCAAATAACAAATTTGTTATTCGCCCCCCTCCCCTTCACATCATGCAGCAAATGAGGTCAATATCCCACAGTAAAAATAACATGTATCATGCATTTAAATGATAGTGTTGCAGTCAGTAGTCAAAGTAAAGTTGCAAGGATAAATTCTGACATCTCGTAACTTTTAGCTTTGCAAACATGTTCTACAAACACAGTTTTCTCTTTTTAAGTTTCCTACAAAATAAGAAAGCAAAAAATTCCAAAGCTTTTTTATGCAGCATGAGACCAACACCTATAAGAGCATGAAACTGAGATGCCCACATGCCATTCTCACTTGGGTTACCCAAGGGAGAGAGCAGCAGTAAGAAATCACATCCTCCTAGTGCTGTAAGGAGGATGAGGACAGTTTCTCAGCCATTTGCAAAAGTCAGAGGTAGGAGGTCTGGGTTCTGCCCTGGGTGTTAATCCAAGAGTTTACAGACCTGATGCCTGGCGTCTCCTACCATCCAGTTTGGCTCTTCTACAGGGTTACCTCCAGCCTGTCCCTGCTTCAGTCCTTTCTGAGACACAGATTTTTTTTTTCTGGGGGTGAAGGTCTTTTCTTTGCCAATTCATACCCTTTCCTTTGACATTTTTCCCAACTCTGACTCAAATTTCTCCTCCAAACCCTCAGCAAATTGTTCTCAATTCACTTCCCTGGACCTCCAGCAGGTGAAACCAAAAGATGGATACAAAAGACATGTCAGTGAACCTCTGACTTAAGAACAGAGTAAAGTTCAACTGATTCACATTGCTTAGTTCTGCCCACATAATCACGAGATAGTCTTTCAAAAGGAGAGCAACATCAAGGTTAAAGCCTGGGATTTGGGGACCTTCTGGAGAACCAAAGACGTAATGAATTTGAGCCAAAAAAACCCCACAGTCAAACCAGTTTCTAATAAATCTGACAGGGGAAGGACAGAAAGTCTCCACTGCTTTGGATAAATCAGATGCTTACGAATAAGGTAAGAACTATGAGTGCCTCAGTGCCTCATCTGAACATTTATGGGTTTTTTTAGATATTAATTAGAGAATTTGTCTCCAGAAAGCCCTTAAAAACGGTTTCCCATATACAAGGCCTTTGATCCACATGGGCCTAGAGCAGCTGTTTGTAAAAGGCAACTCTACACAAGCAGCATGTCTACAGCATTGAATACAAATCAACAAGAGCAAGAAAACAGTCTATCCAGAAACCTACCCCTTGCCCATATTTTCTTCATGGAGTGTGCAATTTAACAGTGCAACTACAGCAACTCCATGGCTGGCTCTTTTTGGTGAATACAGTTGGGATATATTTTGTGAAACCAAAAGTGTAGGATTATTTCAGACTCTGTTTTATGGAGATTTAAAATGGCATTTTTAGAGCATATGCAAACTGTTTAAAAATGATTAAAACCCTCCAAGAAGTCCTACATCCAAAACTTCAAGTCCCACTTCCTAAATGGTTACCAAGTTTAGCTTCTCTAGAGGTCAGCACAGTATCAAATATAGGTGAAAATAAATAAATAAATAAATAAATACTCGTTTGACTGCTCTGTGTTTATGGTGGAGCACCTCACTAAGAAATGCTGCAACAACCTTATTGTTGGTAAATTTTCACAGGGAAAAATGCATAGCTTTTTTTACAGAATATTAAAAAAGATTGAGGAAATGACATTTTAAAAGCATTTGTTCATAGACATGAATAATAGTGCCTATACTGTCTTCTTTTCCCAACTTGAGTGTCCTTTTCAGTTAAAATACTGGTGCCAGTAACACATAATGAGGAGCTGTCAAGGAGTCAGATCCTCAAGCCCTTATTGCCCTTTGTTTTATTCAAACTCAGGGATATTTCCCAATGAATTTTTCAAGTGCTAAGAATTTTGTTTGAGCGTAACTGTGGCAAATTATGTAACAAATTCCCCTCTAGCCATGTTAGGGAGATATTCTGTGAAACTGGAGTAGTACCCATGTTTTTGTCCCCAAAACCTAATGGTCTTTAAGGTCCCTTCCAACCTTAATGATTCTATGATTCCAAAAGAACAGATCTGAGTATAGACAAGCAAGTCTTCCTGTAGAGCTGCAAGGAAAAATAAAATAAAATAAAATCTAAGAGTTTAGCTGATTAAACATTTGCATGACACACCTGACTTGATGGGGGACTCCAGATCTCCCACCAATGTCAGTGAAGCAGGCAAGGCTGCTTGGCTGGGATCCACCAGCAATGGCTATTGCTGTGCACAGCATTAGCTGCAGTGTTCCTTTGTCCTACCAATTTGTTGAACATGTCTGGAGTTTTACATTTCCCCTGGTACCTCTGAGGAAGAAAAAAGGGATTAGTAATTTTCTAGCATAGACAGGATTTACAGGATTTTAAGCATGTTAAGCAATTGGTGCTGTCCAAAAAATGGTAGAAGTCAGGGAAATACACCAACTGCACTCCACCTCGGAGTGGAAGCTACAGCTAGGGATGGCATTTAGTTCCTAATCAAGAGGATGCTACCGAATCATAACAGATGTGGCCAGGACTGCCAAAGTTGAAGCTAAGTGTCAGGGCTGAGCCGTGACACATTGACTCACCGTGTTACCTGAAGTATCAGCCTTATAAACAGCCTTAAACTGTCTTTTTGTGCACATGTGCCCAAGTGTGACGGACTGTCAGAAGAGCAAATGCGAACAGCACATCTTCCATTAAAGCAATCACACACCCAGATGCAAAATCCAGGACTCTTGAGACCTTGTGCAAATCAGAGAGTCCCTGGGGAATCTGGATTTGATGAGAAATACATATAAATATTATAACCTGTGACGGATACAATCTTGCTCCAATATTTTCCACTTTGTTTAAAAGCAAAGCTACCTATTTTGTTTAGCCCCGCAGTCTGGAAGTTACAAAGATAAAAGGACCTCTCAGCATGAGCAAACTGCAAAATGTATTTGAAAATAAATCTGCAATGACAATTGGCATTAAAGAATTTATTTTCAAATACATTTCACAGCCTGCTCATACTGAGAGGTGCTTTTATCTTTTGAACTGGATGCTGCTAGGCTGAGCAGAGATTAAGAGTTTCCTCTTAACTCTTTCAGTACCACACAAACAGCAAAATCCCTCAGGATTTCCTTATAAAGTACTTACACCTGCATTAGACAAACATTGCATGACAGGGTCTCAGTTTCTAGTCCCAAGAAAAGAAGCAGATAACCACAGCTCTCCCAGACAATCATCTGACACCTACTTTTACATCAGAATATTTCTTTTTTAATGCTTTTTCTTGGCAGATCTCCTGATTGCTCTGCTAACAGTGCCTTTCTGGTTATCCACAAATTGCAACAGTTTTACCTACTAAGTAGCAGGCACACCGTGTAGGGCCAGAATTTCCCATCTCCCCAGTGGGAATCAGCATCTTGTGCTAAAACAGCTCCTTTGCTGGCAAGAGAAAGGCAAGGTCTGCCCCCATTTCTGGCATCTGTGCCTCAATCTCCACTGCAACTCAGTTGCTTTTAAGGTCATAAGGTAAACTCAGATCACTGCTGAATCCTGCAGTACATCTTCTACACCCCCACCTTCCTTCAGTTAATACTGTCCTCTCCCTTTGGGTATCCACAGAGCTGCACAATCAGCCAGGATGAGAAATAAACCCACCAGAAAGCAACCTTGAGTCCTTTTCCAGCAAGATAGTCTGTCTGCATAGCCAGATAAATGTCACAGGAGGCAAAAGTTAGAGGGTGGGAAAAAGAAGTTAGGCACAGGGATGTGGTGAAGCTATTCACAGCATTGTGAATTTATGCTGGATTTAAAAAGTAACTGCATAACTACAAACTAAAATACAGGCATAACTGAAGCTTCGATATCAGATTCTAAGAGCCTAAAGAAAGTTGGAATGTGGAGGAATATACATTACCTAGGAGTATGAACCACCTAAAGGCTGCACCATGGTGCAAACTTGGCCATTACCTCCATTCCTGGCTTCACACCATTAAATAGGGAAACTGGACTTAACAAGAAAACGGAGAGCAAGAAGGACCTAGAGAGAGACAGACCCTTCTTGATGTCACTGTAGTTTAGAACAGGCTGTGTCTCTGTGAAAATTCCCATTTCTCTTCCTCTGTGGGCACAACGAGGGAAATAATTTGAAGACATGATGCAAGCAGCAAAAATTACAATCACACCATTCCCCTCTGAAGGCTTTCACAAAATTATCCTCCTGTTATCTTTTCCAGTCTAGACGTACATAAAGGTTTTCGTCCCTGTGCCAACACCTAAAACATCTCTACAACTGCAGCATTTACTCTCCTGACATGTTTGTGAGTGGCAAAATAGGCCACCCCCTGCCTTGCATTTTTTAGGCTGAACAAGGCAATCTCTCCTAGTCTCGTCTCACAAGGTGGACTCTTCATTCCCATTATTTACCAGGACAATTGGGAGCTAAGGGAGCTGGTCTAGGGAGATTGTAAGTCAGCAGTGGGTTATCTGAGTGCTTGGACAAAGTAATTCTTCCAGGGAGCCAACAGCATGCAGGGAGGCAGGAAACTATGCAGGCTGCCCAGCCTCTCTCTCTGCTTTCTCTCAAACATTTTTGCACAGTAACACAACAATGCTGAATGTTTCGGTGCTGGCAAAGTAATATTTTCCACTCAAAAACTCAAGCTGCCTCCATAAAAATTTAAAAATGTCTTTAACCCGCAGGGAAGTCAGATAAGAGGAAGTGAATTTTATGAGCTCTATGATCCACCTTTGAAGCATTTGAAGAATCAAGGCTGACACAACCAATACCTATATTTAAGGCAGAAACAAGCAACAGCAATCCTACTGTTAGTCTTATACCTGTCCAAAGCCAGAGTGAAACAGATAGACCTCAGCACTGTACAGAACTTGTTTTGCCTTAGGATGGCCTTTTTAGTAACCATCCCAAAAGAGATGATCATTGACTTCATTACTGAAACAAAATTACTCCCCCCAAATTTAAAAAAAACAAAACACAACAAAAAAAAACAACAAACACAAAACCAAAAACAACTCTCTTGAAATACAGTACAAGTCAGAGCAGGGATCTGAACACAGATGACCTGCATTTTACCAGAACACCCTGATGAGAAGGTCTCTCGCTCATGTGCTGACAGTGGCAAAGGTTTAAAGTAACCCTGTTCTTCCGACAGGCCCACCATGGATTAACAAGGGTTCACAAAACACACACTGAATATGTGCAAGCTATTCCTTTGCCTGGTTAAGCATCCTTCATACCCATCATGTCCTTTATTCCCAAAGATAAACAACACTTAACTGCAAAGTGAGCAGGATTCACAGATGTCCAAGTCCACATTCTAAGAGAACAACCAAGATGCTAAACACAGCTCATGTTGGATCAAGCAGCTGCTGAGCTCAAGGGGTGTTGATACAGAAAACTTAACAACTATGAAATGATGCAGTTAGAGCAAAGGCACACACCAAAAATTATTCACGGAGAGCCAAAAATCCTGGATGACCCCAATTCACTAGTGTGATATTTACCTCAAGAGGAGGGAAGGAAGATGATTTCTTGGCTCACGTTAGGTTAAAAAAGGCAGGAAATATGAACTCTGGCACTCCTCACAGCTGCTCTTATTGAAGTTGATTGTTAAGACAGCTCCCACTAGTTTTGGTAACACTGATTCCTAAAAAAGGGAAAACAATTCATAGTATTCATATTCCTTTAGTACAAGAAAAATCCTCCTGTACATGAAACCTATCACTTGATTATGCTGCTCACAAACCACTTTTAAAGCATATAGTGTCTTTCTAAGAAACATTTCTGTTTGTTCCTCTCATGAGCAGAAGCAATATTCTTACAGGCAATGTTGCTGTGCTGTACTACTATTGCCAGCACTAGGTTTGTCATACAAAACCTTAAAAATTATTAAGAGAGCTACAGAAACTTAAAGTATTATGTAAAAGTGCAGATAAAAATCAGAAAATAATTTTGCATTTCATCTTCTACATTCAACTAAGATGGGTTCTTCATGGCTCTCACAGAAGAGTTGAGGTGCTCCTGCTAAGCACTCTCACATTTTCTCAGAGCCTGCTGCAGTTAGGAATGTTACAGTGAACACCCTTTACAGGTACAGCTCTGGCATCTGTGCTGCTATTGCACCTGTTTTTCCATAAATGTCATCCCTACACAAAGCACTCAAGGTCATCAGAAATACTCCCAAAGGCAGTGGGAAGCCATGACATTATGGGCTCAAATATGCTGCTTGGTAAGCCAAAGATCTCAAAGATCAAGTAGGGCCACATTATCTCTCAGTAAGCATTTTTGCCCTCTGGCAGAAAGCTGATAGCCTGAAGTTTTACAGATAAGAAAATGCTTCTGTCCACTCCATCCTGGCAAAGTTCAGGTGAGCTCCTTCCCTCCTGACCTAACTCTCTGTGGAAGGGAGACTAAAGTTAGGAAACAGTGACAAGCACACATCTAGAAAATAGCAATGGGAGAAGCATACACAGAAAGGAAAGGCAGGAAAGACATGATGCTGTTGGGACAGGAAAGGACCTGGAACAAGAATATGAAGTAGAACATGGAAGTCATGTTGATAAAAGCAGGGAAAATACCCTTGTCTGCATCTGCTATTAAAAATACCACCGAGTGGATCCATCAGCTAATCCCGTTTTTATTGCCTTTCCCAGCAGAATGCCACTGAAAACTGCACATATGCTTTGCGGGCTCCTACTTTCCAGCCTGCTCTCAACTGGCAGTCCCTGGCACTATCAGTACCTAGGACAAGATGGGGCAGGGGGGCAGGAGAGCTCCCACTAAAGCAATGAGGTGCAGGGGGAAGCCTCGAGTGCACGTCTGAGCTGTAACTCTGCAGTCCACAGCTCCCTGTGGTGCTGCCCAGCCTGCTAGGGCCAGAATCTCCACAGGGGCTCTTCTGAGACAGCCTTACTGTGTCTGGCCTAAAACCACCACCTCTGGCACCATTTGGACTAATTATTGTCAGTTTGTCCTTACACAGACAATAAGTACAACTCACCATTTCCACTGATGTCTTTCCAGTGAAATATGGAGTAACTAGATGAGATCAGGTGAGCTGACCGAGCAGTCCGTGCTGCTGACATGACTGCTTGGCCATGTGCTCCTGCTGCTCACCTACGACACCTCCCGACAAACTACATACCTCAAAATTAAACTGGAGTTTCTGTAAATGCTCTGATGGCAGCTCAAATGTAACAATTCAAATTTACATCCAAATTTACATAGCCAAAATTAGGATATCCTCTGATAATGGTCAGGAAAATGAAAGAACCACATGCTCAGTCTTTTACTTTTCTTCACTTCTTCAGTTGTTACAACTAACAGGAAGTCAAAGTGAAGTGCTTAAGCAATGTGGAAGCTTTCTAAAGATGAATCAGGAGGCTACACAGCTCCATATTGCTCCCAGCTTAACGAGTTCTTATAAACTGAAAAGACTGACCAGAAAAAAGCAAGGTATAAACAATCTTCTCTGTCCTTACAGCTTTAGAGGAGCGGCCTCTTATTTATCTACAGTATTTTCATTACATTTATCTAATAACATTACATTAAGTTATATTACTTAATGACTAGGTGTTACAGTACTGATTGTTAAATAGATAGCACAGAATTCAAGTTGCATGAACCACTCCTAAGAACATTTAAGGAAAATAGAATCAGATCATTCTCTTCGACACACTGAAGTGGCTTAAAGCTGCATTACCTGAACAGATGATATTCTCTTTACACAGTAAACCTCTAGGTTGATTTAGCCAGTCAAACATCAAAGCTAGCTCTGAAATGTCTCTAGAAATGAAGGCACATAAAAGAGATGACTTCCCACAACTTTTCTGCAAAGATCTGCTCTCCACCTTGCTATTGGCCATGCATCATGGCTTAATTTCTCAAGCATTTAATTCATTTTTTCCATCATTAGCTCATGGAAATCACTGTCATCAAATCTTAATAAGGCCAAAAATGTACCAGAATTCCAAAAGCACTTAATGCTGTTGGAGAGAATGAGACAACACAAGTAACGCCTACAAGGATCAAAACAAACATGGATTTGGGCTTTTCCAAACAGCTAGACAGTGAGAAAGAAGGGCTCTCAGTGAGCCAATTGCCAAGCTTATTACACAGCTTCTTTACCCTCCCCGTGATAAAACTGGACCTCAGCTTTGCACAGGGCTCAAGTGAGGACAGCAGGAGCTGTTTCAACTTTACTATTGCTGAGTTGTTCTACTTGGAACTGTAGACATGGCCTACCAAGAACACACACCCCAAACACCAGTTCCTTCTGACCTTTTGCAAGTACCTGAACTTTCCGTAACATCTTACTCTCTTGTGAACTCCTTCACCTCCTCTTCATGCCCCCTCCCTGCCATGTCGGGGAAGATTGAGACAAATAGTTTATTTTGAGACATCCCTGCAAGGTAGGAGGTTATAATTCATGCAGCCTTGTAGTCTTGTATGTGCCTCAGTTTCCCCAGCTGTGAGGTGATAAAAAGTTATTCAGCTTTATAACTTGCATTGGACTTCTAGGGGGAAAAGTGGCTGAAACCCAAGCAGTGCTGAAAGTCTGTCTGGCCTGAATCACACGACACTGTTTCAAAAGTTACATTTAGAACTTCTGATATGTAACTCAGCCTATCCTTATCTATAAGCAAAAGATCCTGGACTTCATGTTTTTTTTCCTAAATTCTCCAGAAAAGGCCAAGATTTGCCCTGTTGACAAACCAAACCAAACCAACAAAAAAATAGCTCCATGAAGCTTTCTGGAACATTAAGCCTGAAGTACAACCTATAAAACTCTTCTTCCTGTGGAATTTGACTCTGAAGAAACAGAATCTTTGACGTCCTTTTCTTTCAATCTAATCTCCATGAAAAAGAACAACACTCTTTGCAAAATACAAATAAGGTACCTGAAGGGACACTACCACAGATCCTTTTCCCAAAACATAAATAGTTATATCTGACACAAGATGCCCTAGGGCACTTGCAGCCCTCAGCTTACACAAAAAGAATGAAATAGTCTCAGCATCCTGTACCTTTCCAGAAAATCTGGTCCTTGCAGCTAACAAAAAAATAGCTTGTTTTTAAAACAGTAGTTTCTGTCTCATGTTGTGCAATCTACTCTCCCAGGTCTTGTAGCACTGAGTCTACTTCTGTAAATGAAAATTTCCTAAATTACCTCATTTGGTAAGATTGCAAAACTAAAAATTATTCTGCCTAAAAAAGTATTCTGCAACACCTTAAAAAAACAAACAAACAAAAAACAAAACCAAAACAAACCACAAAACAAAGAAAAACCAAAACACCCAAACAAACTCCAACAACGAAACACAATAATATGAGAATTTGCTTATTGCTCAAACAGCAATGAAATAACTAGCTACCTTTAGTTTAAAGTATTCTGCAGCTGTTTAAGGTACCCAAATGAAGATCAACATCTTTCACTCCTATGCTAGTCCAACAAAGGATACTAGTCACTATGTTTACTATAACCCAGTCAGATCAAGGATCCACCCAGCCTAGTGCCCTGTTTGCAAAGGTGGCCATTAGCTGATACTCAGAGAAAACCAAGAATTTAGAATAAATCTTTATATTATATGCACATAAACACATGTAATATGTCAGCCTTCAACTAATATTCTCTCACTTTCCAACTATTTATGATGGTTATAAAAGCCAGGTTGACAGCAGTACCCAATAGGAGAAAGGGGGAAACAGGCAAGAGCTGAAACAACAGAAGTTCAGACTGAATATAAGGAAACACTTTGACACCAAGAGGACAGTCAAGCACAGGAGCTGGCTGCCCAAAGAGGTTGTGCAGGCTCTGTCCTAGGAGCTTTTCTAAACCAGACTAAATAAAGCTCTGAGTAAATTGGTATGAGCTAGGTGACCCTGCTTTTAGCAGGATATTGGACTAGAGGCCTCCTGAGATCCTTTCCAAGCTGAATTATCCTATGATCCTTTTGTTCATCTGAGGATCTCTTGGGCTGGATGTTGCTAACATGTATTTAGTTACCCTCAGTTTTGCTCTTATATGCAGTCTTCTCTTGAGCCCGTGTAAACTTCTGACAACTAGTTTCTCCACCATCTGACAAACAACATCCCTTGCTTTGATCCTAGCTTCACTAGCTCCACTGAGCTTCATTCATGGACCCAGCTTGCTTTCAGGTGAAAGAAGTATAAAAATCATCAGCTAGGAAATATATATATTTTTTTTTTATTATTTTTTTTTTTTAGTTAAGTATCACTTATTCACAATATTCTTAGTACATTAAACCCCTTTTCATAAATACCTTGCACTACATGTCTCAGCTTGGAGGTGAGGCAGAAAGGAGGTTGTGTATCACAACTTGCTTCAGTTCCCATTACTTGCTGTCAAAACCTCAAAGCACAGTACCTGCCTCCACAACATGCCTTTGGAATACTTGGATTGTTAAAATGCAGAGTATGTTTTCACTTCCAGCCATTGAGCAGGCACAGAAGTGTAAGAAGGGAGAACTGCTTGTCTCAAACCTTCTAGAGTGCCAGGTGCCAGTCTCACTCTCAACTGAGGTACCTGGCTGGAATGGGTACAAAGAATGGATGAAGCTGTCCCTCTGCACAGATGGTACAAGACAGTATCATCACAGCCTATCCTGCTCCAGGGCTTAGCAAGCAGTTTCAGTCACTATCAGGTTTCTGTTGGGTATCCTTCAAGCCCCTAATTCAGTTAAGGCAGAGTTGACTTCTATCATCCTGACTACAGATGTTCTGTGGATACTTGCAGAATTTTCCATCTCCTGCACACAACTGAGCCAAACATAGTCTACAAACAGTTTGTACCAATGCACCTGGCATGCTGGAACTTGCTGCATTTTAACAGTGAGACCAAACATCTTCCACCACTGCACAGAGGAAGGTGGTGACCAAGCTCCATAGTATTAAAGTCATACTTGCTTCTCCCTTGGAGTCCAGTATCAATGCGTAATCTGGACAACTGAGACTCAAGAGACTCCAAGGCTAAGAGGAACCACTGGATAATCATACCTAGGGGTTTTTTTTAATCCATCAGGTTTTTAAGTACCACCTGGTTCCCTCATAGTAAGTCCAGTGATTAGTTACTAAATCATTTGGGTTTGGCATCAAGCCACAGGCTCTGTTTATGCCTCACTGTGCCATCAACGACCGCTTTAGAACCTGGCATATTTCCCCCGCCCCATGAAACTACAAATCATGTCACTCCTATATCCTTTTTGACAAAATAGTCAGGCATCTGAAATGATTTCTCTCTTCATAAGGAGAGATTTTTTCTCCCAGCACCAAACATTTATAGTTTATTTATTTACCCTCTTTAACTAGGTAATACTGTATAATGGGTGTTCATATTTGGACTGGAGGCTACATTCAGGAATTGGGGGAAGAAAACTGCTGGAAAAAGACTGTTTTCCAGGATTACAGCCCCCGTTGCCTGTATGGCTTTTATTCCTTTATCCTGTTCACATGACTTACCTTCTTGGCTGTGGCCTATTGGAGAAAATGTAGCTGAATGTAATAAACCTGCAACACACCTCTTTCCTCATCATGTATTGCTTCTTTCAGCAACGTTAACTGTATTTCCTTTCAGATCACTGAAAATGCTGAATCACAACAGGCTTTGTACTGATTCTTAAAACAAAACAAAATAAAAACAAACTAACTAAAAATACACCCAACCAGTAAGAAGAACTACTCAAAATTTATCCCTTGATTGCTATTTTTGATATTTCTCCTTAAAAATTACACTAACAAACCCAGTGAATCTCACTTTGTCTCCAAACAAACAACTAACCTGCAACTCTGCCTTAAAACTCACTGCAACAGTGAAAGAAACAGAAGAGATGAGGGAAAAGCAAGATGGGCAACTCTGCTCAGTGAGCCTTGTGAGAAGGGAAGATTAATACTTCAGAAACAAACTTGAGATCCACTGAGGGAGTAACGTAATCCTCTTTGCTTGCACAATTACAACTCAGTAGGAGTAACAGAATCTGTGGTGTCTTTTTTGCTCTTCTTTCACTAATGACGCATCCACCACCTCATGAAAACAACAGAGGGTTAGAAAAACATTTTCATAAATAAAAACACAAGTTCTTAGTCCATACTGAGGAATCTTGCTCACTGCAGATACCTATCTGCAGATTTCTGACCTGTGCATCATCCTGTTACCTTTCACAGGTGAGTCAGTGACAAATTCTTCCATTCTCATTTGAAAAAAATACGATGTTGCACATCAACCTTTAACTGAAACTAGTAACACAGATGAAACCTACTGCAGCAGCCATGTATCTGTAGGTGTTCACAGGCATCAGCTTTTCTTCTACACTTCAAGAAAAAAATAAAATCCTTCTGTTACACTGCATAAAGCTTGATTAGAAGAATAATGCCTCAGGCAAAGCCTAGAGGTAGAAGCAACTTGAAAGAAACACTGTGCTGCAAAACTAAGTTGATAAAATATTAAACAAGTGAAATCAGGGAAACAGGAAGGGGCGGGGGGGAGGAGGAGAATCTTAGAGAGCCAGATTCTAAATTCCTTTACGTTGACTTGACATTAACCTAATTCTGCTAATTTCTGCAGAATTGCAAGTTGAAACAATTACACGATTCATTCATATGAATGTCATACACAGAACCAGGCCCACAGTTCTTTATCTGCCTCACAGAGAGCTGAACACACAGACCTAAGATTCATTACTTCCACAGCAGGCCCCAAACCATAACTTACCTAGTTACATTTGCCACAACCTCCAAGTGTTTTGCCATGACCCACCTGCGTGGTTAGTAGTGAGCAGTGATGAGGAAGGTCATGGGGAACTGCATCTGTGTAAACAGAGCATCTTCTCTACATCAGAAACAGCCCTTAGAACAATAATTATGCTTTTCTGATTAAATCACACAAGGGGCTGGCACCTCTCTGGAGATTTGTCTGATTCTGTCCAAACATTTCAAATGCATCCCTTTGGGACTGAGATACTGCCTAAGATGTCACAGGTTTGATACACACATGCACAAACACACCGAGTTTCCCACAATGAACAAGGAAGACTTCCCAGTGAAATCCAGCCTTGACCAAAACATCTCAGTTCCCTCACACTGTTATTTCCATGTAACACAGAAGCCAGCTGCACATTTTTCAGTCACACCTCACCTTTAACCTGTTACCAAGAGGCATGTTCAGTTTGTCCAGTCTTGTATCAAAGGATTTTTGAAGATCCTCATTCAAAACCAACAGGATCCATTGCCCTGAGAAACCAGCCCTGCCTGAGGCACACAGTGACACCACCATTGGTGCTACTGCAGTCTGGGGTCACCTCTTGGCCCTCAATGTCCTTTCCTGCTTACAGTAAAGGTTATCTCAACCTGTGTAGCAAGGGGCAGGAACTGACTAATCACAGTCCCTGACAGGTCCTAAGCTCATTTTGAGAATGTAATTTGGATGTTGTTTTTTGCAAACCTATTATTTTCAGGAGGATGTCAAAACACACAGAGGTATGAGCTGGCCTTTAAATACCCAGGGCTTTTTGTCCTCTTTGTACTTCAAGCTGCTCTTCAGACACTGATGATTAACCAGCATTTAGGTAACCATGCTGAAAAAGATGACAACCCTTTCAGCACTGCTGGCTCTGCTTCTGGTTGATCTGCTAAAGGCAGAAGGTGAGTCAAGAACATATTAGCAAATCAATCTTTGTCAATTTGAAATAAGATTCACATTCCAGAGTGGACTTGTGGAGAATAGCCATGGGAAAATACAAAGGGCCTCCTCTACCTGTAAAGAAGTAGATAAAACCATATGAGACCAGCTAAGAGCCAGGGCTTGCTGTGAACAGCACTGTGAACGTTGACAACAATCAGAACACTGTTTATCGTGTGTCTGGTGCGTGACTGGCTACATCCTGGGAACCCAAGGACTGTGTATGTGCCATGGAGCAGGTGTGAGTGCTGGTTACATTCTTTGTACCCTGGTTGCTTATTTCTCAGTTCCCACCATAAAAATATATAAGGGAGCATTTTTTCTCATAATCAATGATTCCTTTTTCTTCTCACCCTGGAGTCGGTGTCACAACTACCACAAATGCCACTTGAACTGGGTTCTGGCAGTTGAAGGAAGTAACTGTCTGGCTTCATGCTGCAGAAAAGTGTTATGATTCCGGTGGTAGCTCCGCGATCAAACGTCGGGGGAAGGCGAGCGCGCTCGCTGCAAGTGTCATTTCATGACCTTCTGTTGAACGGATGGGTGAGCAATCGCGGTAACATGGGGCAATCGGTCTCCAAGGAGCATAAGTTGCGTGCTGAGGTTTTGCACCAAATTTTGAAAGGATAAGGTTTTGTGCTGTCTTCATCGGACTTAGGGAATTTGTTAGTGTGGACTAGAAAATACTGCGCTTGGATTTCTGTTGCTAGCGCTTCTGTTGCTAGTGCTGTCTGGGCGAGAGTCGGGGAGGAGTTGAAAATTCGGAAAGACTTTCAGTTCCCGGGTTTAGATGAGTTGGTAATCACCTGGGAAGCCGTGTATACTGCTCTGAAAACGTTGCAGCCCGTTGAGGATCCACTGCAAACTGAGGCAGCACCCCCGCCTTCTCGGGCTGATGAGGAAAAGGGCTCATGTGGGATTTTCTGTGATAAAGTTAGGAAACCTAAGGATGCTTTCGGCCCCAGATCTGTTGATCCGGAGGGCAAGTCGGGTCTAGATCCCCCTCCGCTTTCCCCCACCCCCCTGCTCAGAGAGTTTACCCTCCTTCCCCCCCTCTCCCCCCCTGCAGCTTTTGCCCCTCCCGCTGATGGGGAGCTTTTAGAATTACACAGGAGGGTGGGGGGCAGTGTCTGAAGAACACAGTAGTTCCTTCTGCACCACCCTGTGGAACAACTGAGGACATGAGGGGACCTCTGATTGATTTGGATACTCAGATAAAGGAACTTAAGGCACTTCCAGGTAACAGCTGCTGGATGAGTGTGGCCAGGGTGCTTTCAGGAATGGTGATGCTGCTTGGTTTTAGCTGCCATGTTGGCTGTGGTCAGGGACGTATGGAGCGCTTCCCTGTGAGGTGATAAAGGAGGTCAGGAAGGCAGCCCGCGATTATGGCTTGCAGAGTCATTTTACCATGAATCTTATTTCAGCTACTGGTGGTAGTTACACCTCGGTGCCTGCCGACTGGGAAGTCCTGCTGCCCATGGTTCTATCAACAGCTCAGTACGCTGTTCGGTGGGCTGAACATCAGAGTTAGAGAAGGTGCAGGTCTTGGGTAACATTATGGCTGGTTTGGTAGCTGGAGAGATGGAGCTAACAGCGGGCAGTGTTCTGGCAGGCCTGGCGGGAAAAGCTGCCCCTGGAGTGCCCAATCCAGGGCGGTGGGAATCATGTCTTACTGCTACCAAACAGGGGCCACAGCAGCCCTGTGTTTCCTTGACAGATAGCCTTCAAACAGCTATTTCCAGGCAGGTGGACAGCAAGGAGGCGGCTCGAGTGTTGTTGTTCCAGCTGGCCTTTGGAAATGCAGGTGCAGACTGTTGGAAGGCAATTGTACCGGTTAGGCACCCTGCGAAGTCAGAGCTATTAAGAGCTCATCACGATGTGGGTTCAATGCAACATGAGGCATCTGTGTTGGCTGCAGCCCTTACTGAGAAGCTGGCGGTGGGCAAAGAGGCTTTGAAGTGTTTTGAATGTGGAAAAGAGGGTCATGTTAGAAAAGACTGTCCGATCGGGGCGGGGGGCGATCAGAAAAGAAACAGTAAGCGTCAGCCGACTACGCTTTGTCCGCGCTGCGGAAAGGGCTATCGCTGGAGGAATCAATGCCGGAAGTCAGAGCTATTAAGAGCTCATCACGATGTGGGTTCAATGCAACATGAGGCATCTGTGTTGGCTGCAGCCCTTACTGAGAAGCTGGCGGTGGGCAAAGAGGCTTTGAAGTGTTTTGAATGTGGAAAAGAGGGTCATGTTAGAAAAGACTGTCCGGATGGGGGAAGCGGTCAGGAAGGTGACATGAAGCGCCAGCCGATGCTGCGGAAAGGGCTGTCCGTGGGGCAATCGGTGCCCATCGAGGCATAACAACCCAGGCCAGCTCAGTCAGGGCAACGGGAAAATCAACAGCAGGGTCTGTCACAAGCAGGAGATGCCGCCTGGGCTGCTGTCCCAGCCGGCTTGCGCTCCTGGAGATACACTGTTGGAGATCTCACAGCCAGCACCGCAGGGAGTGCCGGGTTGGATTTGGTCTCACAAGCACCGAACTAACAGATTCAGCTGTGTGTTTATTGCACACAGGAGTCTAGGGCCTTTTGCCCGAAGGTTCGTGTGGTCTGTTGCTGGGTCGCTCATCTGCTACACGTTCCGGTTTGTTTGTCTTGCCTGGCGTTATTGATTCTGAAGGACAAATCAAAATCATGGTGTGGACGCCACATCCGCCTTGTACTATTCCCTCTGGTCAGTTGGTGGCACAGCTTTTCTTATTGCCATTCTCTGTCCCTGCTGCTGCTGACTGCAAGACGGGGAGAGGAGGTTTTGAGAGTACTGGTCACCCACGGATATTTTGGATCCGACAGGTGCCTGCTGGGCAACCACTACTAACTGTCCTTATAAAAGGCCAACCTTGTGTCGGGATGGTTGACACTGGTGCCCATGTCTCCATCACAAATCAGTGCGATTGGCCACAGACCAATGTCCTGGCCCGGGTGCAAGTATCAGTTACAGGCACAGCGGGAGCTCAGATCCCACCTCAGAGTGCTCTCACACTGCTGGTGAAAGGCCCTGAGGAAAAGCAAGCTGTTTTGGAACCCTATGATGTTCTCCCTGTTCCATGTACTTCACGGGGGAGAGATTGCCTCAGTGGCACATCACTCTGTCCATTACTCCATTGTGCCAAAATGTATCAGCAGGGCCGCTGATGTCCAGCCTTCCACTCAAACTGAGGTGTCTGACTGACACTGGTTTGGGTAGATCAGTGGCCTTTGAAGGGCAAAAGGCTGGAACAGGCACAACGACTGATCGGTACAGGAGCAGTTACTGTGTGGGCACGTTGTACCTTCTACCAGTCCTTGGAACACACCTATACTTGTTATACCGAAAAAGTCTGGGAAATGGTGTTTGTTACAAGATCTTAGGGCAGTGAATGCTGTCACGCAGCCAAGGGGGGCCTTACCACCTGGAATTCCAAATCCTTCTGTGATTCCTGCAGAATGGCCCTTGTATGTGACTGATCTTAAGGATTGCTTTTTTACCATATCGCTGCATCCTGATGACTGTGTGCATTTTGCCTTTTCAGTGCCTTCCATTAACAACCAAGGGCCCATGCAAAGACACCAGTGGGTGGCCCTGCCACAGGGCACGATGAACAGCCCCACCCTATGTCAGATTGTGGTGGACAGTGCCATTTCTCCCATTAAAGTAGAATTCCCGCAAGTAACAATTTAGCATTATATGCATGATATACTGTGAGCTGCTAAGCAGCGAGCAGAGCTGTTACAAGCACTGACTCAGCTGAAACACTCTCTGGAAACTTATGGCTTGCAAATAGCACCTGAAAAAATCCAAGAGGAAGCGCCCTGGGAATATTTGGGTTGGCGGCTGTATGCAGGTACAGTTTTCCCTCAACATCTCCATATTGCTACCTCCATTAAAACTTTACATGATCTGCAGAAGTTGTTAGGGACCATCAATTGGATTACACCATTACTGAGGATCACTACAGAGGAACCGGGTTAGTGTTAATGTCTGAGGCTGAAACAGATAAAGGGGCATCACTGACCCCAGACCAAATTGGTTGCACGTGCATGTTTGGCCTCATGTTATGCGTCCTGGGCAGGATGACTTACGACACATGCTGGCCCCATGTGTCAGAACCTCATCCCCCTTGTAAAGGGTGTATAAACTGATTTTTTTCCTGAAACTGTAATTTGTAATACTGCTTTGTGTAGAGAATTAGTAGCTTAATAGATTGCATCTGCATTGTGATCGGGAATGCATCAAGGGGGTGGGAGAAGGCTACTGGTGAGAAATTTTCTTTGGCTGGTCTCTCACAGTCGCTGGGATCTTCAATAGGCTACTGCCTCCTGTTGTAGTGATACTATTAATGCAAATATGTACATACCTGTCATTGTATTAACTTGTTACTGTAGGAGGCGAGTGAAGCTCTGCATTGATAAGCAAGTGAAAGGACTGGGACTGGCCGAGCGCCTCCTCCCACAGTCAAGGGCAAGACTGGATTGGCCTCTGTCTTTGCCACTGAGAAGAACCTGAGCTCCACTGTTGGCCGTAACCCAGCAGGCATTGAGTGGTGGAGACACATGCCATACCAGACCTTGATGTGAGGAATGGCCTCCTCTGTTGTTAGAGGGCCATCCAGGAGGGGAGGGCAGGCTCCAAAGCCTGCAGCTGGCATGAATTGCCCAATGGTTGCATCTGGACTTCCCTTCAGCGATTGCAACACACCAAAGCCCAGTTTGTGTCCACTCTCATCTTGAGTGGCTCTTGGGAAAACAAAAAGGGGGCGATGTGGAGAATAGCCATGGGAGAAGAAAAAGGGCCTCCTCTATCTGTGAAGCAGTAGATAAAACAATATGAGTCTAGCTAAGAGCCAGGGCTTGCTGTGAACAGCACTGTGAATGTTGACAACAATCAGAATACTGTTTATCGTGTGTCTGGTGCGTGACTGGCTACATCCTGGGAACCCAAGGACTGTGTATGTGCCATGGAGCAGGTGTGAATGCTGGTTACATTCTTTGTACCCTGGTTGCTTATTTCTCAGTTCCCACCATAAAAATATATAAGGGAGCATTTTTTCTCATAATAAATTACTCCTTTTTCTTCTCACCCTGGAGTCCATGTTACAGCTACCACATGTACTTATTCCCAGACTTCTTTCTTGTTCCCTCTTCAAACTCCTGCTGGGTTCTCTGACCCATAAAAGCAGCTATGTACATGTTTAGCTACTCCTAGAAGTAACTTGGCTTTTCAAATAATGCTTCTCATCCATGTAAACTCCATTCATTTTATTTGTAGATACCCAAGTTACCCCTGTGCTTGAGGCAACGAGTGTGGAGCAAAGCAAAGGTCCCAGCATGCAACCAAGCACAGAGCTCCCCTTGGACTACAGCACAGACCCAAACAAGGAGGAAGGTGTGGAGCAAGTCGGGAACACTGGAGTGCAGGAAGGAGAAGAGTCCACCTGGGAGCTGAGTGGGGAGCCAAGTACTGAATCTACCCCTAAGCCAAGCACAGAGCCAAGCAAAGAACCAACCCAGATGTCAACCACTGAAATATCCAGTAAGACCCATTTTGTCTCTGATTGTCCGTGTTGTTATTATCCAAATGATGTTACTCCAGTGCTTCTATTTTCCTGCATTAATGGGGCAAGATATGAAAAAACCTGATTTTCCTTGCAGTCTATTTCTGGCAGGGAATCTGGCATGCCAGAGATCTAGCCACCTGCTGTTCCTCTCCTTCTTCTAAAAGCAAAAATAAATTGCCAGTTACGGAGAAGGTGGTGAGACTCCTTAAGACAAATTTTGTTATTACGAATAAGTGCATTTTACAGGTGTATGTGAAGTGAAGAGGTCACACCTTCCTCCTTCATGAAAGAGGTTTCTCTTGTGGATTTAGTTACTGCTGGCTTATAATGTGAATTCCTAATGTGAAAAAAAAACCAACAACAACAAAAAGAAAACAAACAAAAACACCTGCACAAAAAACCAAAACAAACAAACAAACAAACAATCTATATCGTGCAGTTTCATTGTTATGAAGGCCCATGGTCCACTTGAGTGATATTTCACTCTGGTAAACCTCACCTCCAAAAAGATGACCCAATTACCCCCTACAGAAGAAAGATCTGAAGAGGAGTTGGAAATTCTGCGACTGCAAATCAGCAGAGGATCTGTCATATCATCCATCTATATGGAGGTCTTACTTGCAAGAAGGTTGTATGATACATAACCCAAAGACCTCATCTCAAACAGTGTTACATTTGAAGGCTCTGTCTACCCTTTGTCCCCTAGAGCTACCAGCAGGTTCTCCAGAGCTCACAGCAGGGCACAGGGATACACTGAAGAATTACTTTCCTCTCATCTTCACCAATTCCTGCCATGCTCTATTGTGGCTAGCAAGAGAATACGAACGCTTACTTAACCTTCCATATTCCTTTACTCCTATTCACATCAGCTGCCTCATCTTTTGAGAGTGTTTTCTCTTGGAAACGTCTCCTTTGAAATGTTTTTGTTTTGTTTCTGCCACTTATTTCAACAGCATTTAGGGCTATGTCTGTGCTAGGAAAACTGGAAATTACAGAATCATGTCCATTCTGGTTTCAGACAATGGAGCAACTCCTGACATTAGGCAGCACCACTACCACCAACATAACAAGGAAGTGCTACAGTAGAATTTCCGGAGCTCGCTGTAAACTTTCACCCTCATTACTGGTACCATCAGAGCAGTGTTGAGAGCACAAATGCTTCAGTCAATGGATGTGATGAACCTCAGCAAAAAATACTATCAGTCATGCCACTCGTTCCTCTAGCCCCTGCAGTTTGTTACCTACATTGTAGCATAAACTTCTATGCTCTTTATTTATCTCCATGTTTCTTATTACCACAGTGAGCTGCTTTATCATGCACTCAGCCTTATTAATGAATAAGGGGATGCAACTTCATTATCAGATGTTCATTAGTTTGACTTGCTTTTGAGATACTTTTTTTTGGTGCTGATTTTGTCCTTCTGGTATTCAGGTATTTGGAGTTGTTTGGTTTGGTTTTGGTTTTGTTGGGTTTTGGAGTTTTTTGGAGAGGAATGCCTTATACAAAACATAATAAGTGAGGATCTTTTAAAGGGACAGAAGGATCTTACAAATGATGAAGGCCTGAGGAAGTGTTGGGGTTTTTTTGCTTGTTCTTTACAACTGTTTATATAGAACAATCTTAATTTCCATAGTGTTCATAGGAAACAATTTGCAGAGCCCCAAAGTTAAAATTCCAAGCAGCTCTGTCACACTTTGTAGTATTTTTACATTCACTCTTTGTAGTAGTTTTACATTCACTCTTTGTTTTTACTCTAGAATAAACCTCAGCATTAAATCTTGATGGAAAAGAGCCACCAGCACCAGCACCTACAAGAGGTGATATCATGAAAAAAAGAACACACACGGTGCCTGAAGCAAGCTGGATGGTGGAGCATTACCTAGAACTACAGCTTGCAGGAAAAGTGTAACCATAGCCTTCAGTTCAAGAAGCAATTCTTGCTTCCTTTACTAGGTTAATTAGGTAACAGGTGGACTGTGCTGTTTTGCTTGCATAACAACCTGAAATAAAGAATGTCATTGCAACTACATGCTTTGTCATTATTGTAAATCCTTTCCTTACTCTTCTTTAACAAAACAGATTTTAGGGTGTTTTTTCTAGGTTTCCTCTCAAAGATATTTCAGAAAAGTGATCCTTGTGTTTTCTTGTTTGATTACTCTTGTGACCAAGCCTACGTTCAGTTCTCAGGAACTAGGAACATGGTTGTGAAAGGACTTTCAGACAGGCTCCAGAAGACTTCAAGCAGACTGCTTTCAGTCTGCTGAAGTCATCAGAGGAGGGGGACAGTTTGAAACACAAATCACTATTTAGCCCATTAACCTGCCAAAGAAAAACATTTTTACACAACTGTGGCTGCAACACACAGAACTACCTCTGAGTGTTTTCATGGCTTGCAGGTGCAACAACTAGTCATTTATCTGCAAATTTTGTCTGCAAGGACAACAGTAAGTAAAGAACATACGCAGCTGTGTCCACAAGTAAGTTTGCTTTTGACAAAACCTTGGAAGACAAATTAGAAACACAAACGTATAAACAACTTAACTTACCTATTTATTTCTTGTATAAGACCCAAGTGCTTTCTACTGCGTGGCATCAATCACAGCATTCCTTGTTTGGTATCCCTACTGTTGGAGAAAAGAGAGCAGGATGGGTGCTGCACAGAACAAAGATGCTGGCCCTCCTCAGAGACTATGGAGCCATACAGAGATAATGTAAAATACAGGGAATGCACCAGAAGAACAAGGAACCCCAAACCAGTTCAGGAATCCATCCTTGTCAAGGAACGTAATGCTGACAAATTTAATGAAAAAAAATAACCAAACTAAATCCATTGCAGCAAGAGAGAAGTCTCCATATCCTGGAGTGCCTGCTATAGACAAAGCAGTTGTGTGATACTGGAAGAGAGGATAAGCAGCCCTAGATTTCCATTTTTTTTCAACTTCTTTTCAAACATTATTTGCTCTCTTCTAATTACACATTTGTAAAGTCATAAAGAAGGGAACTCCAATGTCTGATACCCCATTTGTAAAATTGAATAGAAGCTATCTAAATGCATCAAACCAGAACACTGGTTTATGTATGTAGATGACCAATATCTTGGAAGGCAACAAAAAAGCCACCAAATATTACAATCAAAACACATCTTGGTTCCAAGCCAGCATTCGGTTTCAGGTTTCAACTTCTGCACTTCTGTTTGACCAATAATCCAGAAAACCAGTGAAGATAAAAATAGCTTAAAAAACCCAAGTAGAACCTCCCCATTATGAGCTTTTAATAGCACCCTGCAACAGGAGACATAAAATAACAATAAATAAACTTCAAGCTACACATTGGCACACAGCTGATTTTGAGAGCTTTGTAGTCCTCAAATATTGCTCTTATTATTGGTGGGAATTGCTAAGAGAAAGAAAATGGGGTCAGTAACAAAAACTGTGCTGGGCAAAAATGGCTGGTAACGAAAAAAAATCACCACACGGTGGCTCCAAACGCAGAGGCTTTTGAACAGAGTTGCATTTAATGTTCATACAAAACTATGGCTACAAAACAAGTCAGCTAGCTCTGCAGAAGGAGTGAGGAAATATAGCAAACAGAGCTCACCCACTTAATCTAGGCAACACAGAGGTTACTTGCTTTGATATACTTTGTCTGGGTCAACTAACACGTAAAAACCGGGTCACTGCCCTCTCATCTGTGGTTTGGAGAAACCTCTTTAGATTGTGCCCAAAAGGATATTCCAGAGCACTACAGCAAGGAGAAGAATGGAAACCCACTTCTTAGAGTGATGGCAAGGAGTGGAATAAAAGCAGCTCTCACCCATACACTCATTCAAACCACTCATCAGAGTGGAAAGGCTGCAAGCAAATTAAAAGTAACTTAAACAATACAAAGGATTAGCTCTTAAAAGGCCACAAAGGATTAGTTCTTAAAAGGCCATTATGAATTATCATGCATAAGTGCACTGTTACTATGCACTCAGCTTTAAATATATCCTGGAAGATTGTAAAATAGACTAATCAATGATAAAACTGTTAGCTGTCTGCTGGCACCTCAGCTTTTAAAGCTCTGAGTTGCAAAAAAAAAAAAACAAACAAAAAAAACCCCTATTCCTAGGAGGTTTCTTGTACCTTTTTTTCAGGACTTCTGATACCAGAAACACAGTGTTGAGAAACACAGTTCTTACTCTTCACAGACATCTTATTCTCCTCTGCCATCTCTACTCCCACACCTACTGCAGAGGAAAAACACCACAGAGGTGACCAGAGTAATAGCTCTCATGACAGAAACTAAAGACACCTTTCCTTCCAGCTGCACTGCTTCCACTGCAACGTTGTGCTCTTTTAAATCCACCACCCCATGATGAAGCACCATCTCCCTAAGCAACTGTATGATGAAGCTTGCGCCGTTAACTACTAAGACCCTGCAGCACAGCCAAGATGTTCTTTATAATGCATTTATACTGGAAGAACTTCCAGGAAAATTAATGGATGCAGTAGGGGATGTATCCTGCCATAAGGTTTCATTACACAGAGCTAGACGGCAGGGACAAGTTAATTTTTTTGTTAGAACAACTCACTGAGGGAGACTTGTGAAAGTGGCAGGTAGAAGACTGGATGCTGAAGCAGCAAAAACCAAAATCCAGTTCCACCCATCTTAACTAAAACCCAGGAACTACCTCAGTGACCAGCAGAAATGAGGAGTGGGTGAAGAACAGGCTGCCCTCTGCTTTGTTAGCTGTAAAGACATGCAGCATGTGGATACTAGTGACAACTCACAACACCTTACTACACATGCACAGCACAGAGCAGAGCAAGCATCAAACCAACAAGCACACTTTTCCTCCTTGGAGTATAAGCTTTTTCAGATGAAAGAGGGATGCAGAGTGGTTTTGCTGGCATGCCAGTATCTTCACATCAGTGCTGGAGTATATGAGAGTACTGGAGACAGAAACAGCTAGAGACTATGGCTAAGGGCAGCACTGCAGCTACTTTGTACTGTAGGAAGAAATTTAGAGTGGACTGGCAAGAGGCAAGGGAATGTTCTTTGCCTGAAGTATAAGGTGCATGATAATGCTGTCTTGTTCAACAACAGGCTATAAATTATTCAGTGGGTATTTCTTCCCGTGACCTGATAAAATGCATAGCTCAGGGCCAGAAGTTTCACTCTGACGTTGCAAAAATTTCCAGAAGGAATCTGATGCAAATTAACACCACAAAACAAGTGCTGCCATTACAGCACACATTAAAACACTACTTAGAAAACAGCAACCCTCTCCTGGAAAAAAAATAATAAATAATTGTTGTTTATTCTAAACCATGAGTAAAACCAATAATTAGAACACCAGTGAAAAAGCTTCTCTCTACTATAGGCAAACTACCAATTAACAACACACCACAAGCATCCTCCTCCACCATGACAACACTAAAGGACGTCTGAAGCTTTGTTTCAGGTAATTCACAAAGGACAGAGCCAAACTCAAGTTCACAGTGAGTCCTCAGCACAGAGCTCACTAGTATCAAAAACTACCTGGGTGCAGGCTCAGTTTAGGAAGATTCTGTCATCCAAAGCACCCAAGCTAGGTTTTGTACCCAGCAAAAGGTAAGAGAAAACAGAAGTAAATTTGCCTCCTTGATTCGCTACCAAAGGCTGTCCTGTTTGGCCCAAGGCTCACAACATATAAGCATCAATAAAATTCCATTTCAACTGATTTCATGGTAATTTTAAAGCTGTTTCCCAATTCAACCTAACATGGTATACATACAGACATTCCTTTCAGAAAAAGAAGAAAGGCTTAAGTTTATTTTCTGTTCATTGACTCCTAGTCACGTTTTCAGCAAACAAAACACACCCAAAAAGGCACAGGGCTCTAAACAACGTACCTTTAAATAAACTAAAAATTTGATTGAATAGGATAGGGGAAAGAATTAAGTTCCACAGAAGTCAAGTCTGAAGTCCGTCTAAGGTGCTGAATTTCATCTGTCTGAAGTGGACAAAAATGACAAGGGCACAACAGCAACTGTGCTTTTACTTAACTTTTTAATAGGGATGGATACAATTAATATACTGCAAGCCAGTTAACAATTTTCACTGAAATCTTATTACCTTCCTGAATAAATTAATGCTCAGCTGAACAAAAAAAAAAGCATGAATTAAGATACTACAAATCCTTCGAGGAACCTTTCCACTGCTACAATTACTGCTTTCACTGATTCACACCCAAAAACGTATGATGATGACTCTTACTCTTATTTCTCCAAATGCCTGTACTTGCAGCACCTGCAATACTTCAACGGTGACTCATTTAATGACTCAGAGTCCATTATCAGGTGGGCAGCTCTTTGGTAAAGGTGTGGCAACAGACTCTTTGCTTTCTGTCAGTGCTCGCGGCTGATGGACAAAAACACTGAACTTGACCCCTTGGTTAGCTGCTGCCCTCACAAAACCACTATTTGCAGTCATAGTGATGGCTTTTAACGTGTCTCCTGTCCCAAAAATGGTTAAAGAGCGGCTGTTGATTTTAGAACTAGCCACCAGTCCCAAGGCACGGTCAGACGGCTGATCTGGCACCACGTGAATCCTCTTCACCAGCAACGCAGCTCGCTCCTTCTCCCCAGGCCCTCCCAGCGTTTCCAAGATGGACTGGAAATCTCGGACAGCAGATTCACAGGCAAAGAGCTCCTTCCCCTCCATGAACTCCTCCAGCTGAGGCAGGACTCTCTCTCTCCTTTCCTGAGCTGCTTGCTCTGTCAGCACTTTTTCTTTGAAGATGAAGTAGCAGCCACCATAGCTGAGGGCAGAGACATAGGTTATTAAGGTAGTGATGTCCAGGTTAACTCTATTGCACACGTTTACTTTGATCTGGGTAGGAAAAGCAATGCTGGCCACCAAATTCTCCCGGTCTACTCTGGTCACCTGCAGGAGTTCAGGGCCTTCTTCGTCTGATTCACCGGCACTAAGGTGCTGGTTTTCCGCAGAGGGTTCTGCCATTGAGTTCACAGCCACGATGTCCCCTCGCACAGATATTCCCATCTCCTTGAGTGTCTCTGCCATAGGACTGGACACGCTGTTGTAGAAGGCGAAGATGATGTGGGGGTTGCTGTACTCCACCGGCTGCTGACGGCTCGCCTGCAGGAAGTCCTCTGCCTGCTCAATAACGCTCTTGTCGCCATACTGGCCCCTCCCCAGCCAGATGTTATGCAGGGCCTCTGCTTTCCGACCAATGGCCTTCACCCACGTGTGACCTCCATTGGCCACAACATCTACCACCAGGGTTTGTTTTTCCCCAAACCTGTCCTCGTAGGCAAAGACATGGAGGACGCTGACAACATCCTCCAGGTTCTCTGCTGACTGAACAATGGCTTGGAGATGGGTAAGGTTTGTACTCTGCAGGTGGGATTCCTTGATGGCCACCTTCCCCGCCTCCACCTTGCGCAAGAAGTTGAGCTCAGCCTTCAGTTTGCCACAGAGTTTTGCCCCACCTTCTATTCTCCTTTTCTGGGACTTGGAAAGGGCTTCTGCTCTCTCGATCAATTCTTTGGCGATGGCAATTCTTTCATTAAGCAGTGACTGCACAGACATGTTGGAAACATTATTCCTGTTAAGTGAAAGCAAAAGAGAAGATTGTTATTGCAGAGCCAAGAACAAAAACAACCAAAGAAGTCTTTGCAACAGCATACACTGGAGTTGTGCGGTAGACTTAGTGCAGCAGCTGTTGCTATTGTGAAGCACAAGCATCAAGAATCTTAGTGCAAATCCCACCAAAGAGTTCAGTTCCTTTCCTTCACCTCTGGGGGTCCAACTTACGGCCTCAGATCTCAGTCCTCTCACTCGTTCAAGCCTCCATTCACACCTTGCAAGTTTTTGGTTCTTCCTCATGTCTGTGAGTCCTTCACTGAGCTAGTCACTTAGAGAGATCTCAGCTCTCACGGGCCGTTTGCAAAAGTTGCCATCCAGAGCAAAATCAGAACCGCCGCAAGTGGGATAAACAAATTTTGCCTCTCCCTCTCACCACAGTTACCATTAATAACAGTTGCCCACAGTGCTTACTGACATACATAACAAATGTGAAGCCTGGGTCCCAGCAAGTATTTTAACACAGCACAGACCAAGGCCACTGATGATAGCACAGCTCTATCCAGCTGAGACTGCACAGCTCAGAGGACGAGCCACTAAAAAACCTCCTGGCAAAGATCCACCGTTACACAGCACCATGACAGACTACAGCTCATCATTCTAGAGCCAGGAGGACGCAGAAATCTCTCCGTTCTCTAGTTCTAACACAGATTTACCGTGTTGCATCTGTTAAGTCTATTCCTTCATGTCCGTACTACTTGAGAACGTTTCCCTGAGGAAAGTATGACTGGAATTACTTAACCAAACACGGGCTGGCTTTGAAAAACGCAGGATTCGATGCCGCAGCAAAAAAAAAACCCCACAAAACAAACAGCATTTTTATCACAAGCTTCAAACAGCGGAGATCACTATGCACAAGCTCAGCCACCGTCAGCATGACCTGCCACT
>NW_009953920.1:2029694-2039725 GCF_000747805.2 Chaetura pelagica
GCCTGCCCGCCCGGCCCGGCCCGGCCCTCGTAATCCTGGAGGGCCTTCGTGGCGGAGACGAGACGTGAGGTGAGGTCAGGAAGGGCAGAGACAAGTCAGCCTTGGGCTGGAACTGCAGCGGGGAAGAAGCAACCGCGGTTGAAGCCACGTTGGGTCCGTGAAGCGCAGGTAAGAAAAACAAGTCGTATTGAAGTGTTCGGTTGCTGGATGTGAGCGAGGGTGCTGCTGGCTTGCCGGGAGCTGCTGCCCGCTTCCCAGCCCTGGCCTCCAGCCTCTCCCTCCCTGCTGCAGCGATACTCCATCACCCGCACTGGAGAGCCTTCACCCTCCAGTTGCTCTGGATGGCTGATTCCTACAGTAATTATCTTGCCTAAATTACCTCACCAAGCAGCCAAAAGCAAGCTGTAAGGGGTTTACTGCACCTCTGTCCCACTGGAACCTAACTTGAAGTCATAACCTTGCGGAATGGTGATACTCCCGACTTCCTTGGAGCAGATATATTTTCCAGGACATGCAAATCAAGAACATCACCTCTTCCACTTCCAGGTGACTGCACTAGGAACAAGAAAAACGAAGCAAAGTCTTACTTCATGGTCAGCATCAGTAATCAAGCTTGTAATTTGTTCTTTCTCACATATGAACAGTGTTCAGTCTCCTTATTCCCTCCCCACTTTATGCAGTGAGTTGTTTTACAAAATGTAAATAAAGCTATTAAATAACTAGAGTCCAATAAAAATAAAAATCACTTTTTGAAAATAACCACCACAACCACTCAATTGCACTAGTATCTCTCACTCCTGAAGTGATTTTGTTTGAGAAATACATCTAAAAATTACTATTTCCTTAAATTCCAAGGATTTTGAATGGGAAATGATGAAAATTAGTTCCCTGCAGTTAAAGCATGCCCTTTAAATACTAGACAAAATTTAGTAACTATTCTAGACATGCAGCCTAAGTATGGCAAAGTTTCCCTTCAGTACAGAATTAAGCAGCTAAAAAAACCCTCCACACTCCAAATCACACCACCTTCCCCTTTAGGACAGCACAGTATCAAGGTCTATCTGCCTACATCTAAGATTATCTACTTCTCTAAATTTCAAGATTTCAAGATATTTTGCATATTCTCTCCAAATTACACCAATGAACTCTTTATTCCCATGAACTCTGATTCCCTGTAGAGCATAAGTACATCAAGGAGCTTTAGGAATCAGTTCTTAATGATGTAAAAACCATCTTACTCAAGAATCAACTAGGTGGCTCTCCCAAATGAGTAACTGACAATAAACCATTAGGCTATGGTTTATAAACTGACAATCCCATAAGCTATGGGACAGACCTACTCTTCTCATTCCACACAAAGCATGGAGCAATTTAATATTACTGCAGAAATGATGACAGGGGCTATAAGATCATCCCTCAGAGAGGCAGCCTGTGGAGAGAAGTCTCAAAGGAAAGGTACAACTGATCATCATTTGGAAGCTTTTTGTCATAAAAGGAGTACTAATGGATAATACTAGTGTCAGCACTCTCATCTTTCTCAAGGCACACTTCTATTTGTTCTCAAATGAAAAAGGTGCCACCACATAATAATAGCCAAATACCATTATTTTACCAATTCAAACAGCTTACATTCCTAAAAGCACTGACTGAGGAAACCTTGTACAAGCTGACATTCAGGACATCTGACAAACGTACTAACTTCGCCTTGCCACCCATGTACAATGTTGGTCCATAACAACATGAAGTAAAACCAACACCACTTCTGAACCACACACTTCAGTACCCTGTGTGGTAATGGTTGTCTGTCCCCATACACAGTAGGGGAAAGTGGGGGGAACAAACCCCTCAATGTTTATATCAGTTACCAGGTATCTGAAGGGCAACACTTTCCTTACTCAGAACACAATAGTTTCTGTACAATGACAGAAGAGTTAGTACATTTGAGTTATCAAACTGCAGGAAAAGATGGAAGATACTGTTTTTCACTTCCCTCCACCACCTGCAATACAAGTAAAATTCTATGGATGGAAGTTATTTAAAAAAACCCACAATAACAAAAAAAAAACCCAAAACAAACCACAACAAAGCACACCCCCCAGCCTTAAAACATGTTTTTGTTTGTCCCATTGCTACTATCTTGGGAGTTAGCATCATTTACTTGAAACTTGCTTTGGTTTCAACTACCCTTTACAGGACATTCTTTGTTAATCAATTTTTTCTAGTAGAGGAGGCAAACAAGCTACTGAAGTTTGTGCTAACCATTTTCTGACATACATAGCTGCCTTTTTTTCATACATAAAACTACTTTAAGTAGTATACAACATTAAAAAACCTGAATGAATGTGTATACATATTCTAAATGGAAGATACAACATCATCAAGTCTTGAGTTTCAGTTCCAAGTTGTTAATTTTCTCTAAAAGAAGAATCAGAGCACGGATTGGTTTTCAGAGTAAAATACTCAAAAAGTAATCTGGACTAAATCTTAATGAACCATTTGGACACAGCTTTTATTTCTGACATCAGGAAATAAAACCTCATTTATGGCATGCTTCAGAAATTCTTGCTTACCTAATTATAACATGAAACATCAGAAGACAGCTCAATGAGCTTACACACTACTTGGTGAACACTGACTCATGCTTTGTGTTTTCTTCATTAGTTATGGCTGGCTAACATGTAACCTGTCACACTGTTCCCAAACGTGCTTAGCCTTATGTACAAGCAGTGATCCAGCTATTGCTCCCAGTTGATTAACAGTTTAACAATCAGACTGCTTTAAAAAAAATAACATCTGAAAACAGTAACAGCTGCAGAACAGATTACTTCTGCTGAATGTACACTTACTTATCCTGTTTCTTTTGCAGTAAATTTTGTTACTGTATAACCTGAACTCTATACATTTAATAAATGTATTGATACATATACCCGCACAGAGTAATATTCATTCAAGCATCTAGTTCTGCACCTGTAAAAGCTGTGATGCATAAATTAAGTGCTCTATTCATTACTGCACCTTTAGAGTTGTCTTGCAAGTTGGAAAATACTTCAGCACAATTTGACAGGTGTAATTACATGTTCTCATTTTGCTTTATAAGTCCTGTTGGTTTTTATTGATGGCGATAAAGGCATTTAGTTTTCAGTAAGTTATTACTTCCATTATTTCTAACAAGATTTCAAAGCTGAAAAAGCGCAATTTGTAGGGCCACAAAAATAAACCAAGTAACAGCAAACAAGTTCTTGAGACACAATTACAAAGAGAGTCAAGAACTGAGATGCTCAGATAGATCACAGTTCACACCTGAAAGGGAAAACTACTTCTGCCTCTTTGTAAAAGTACATGATCTTTCACACCAGATGAAACAGTTTTTGGAAGTGACTTAATATTTAGACAACATTGCAAAGTGAAATAATTATCCTGTCTGTCCACTCAAAATCTAACTTTTTTAAAAGGTCTAACAGGAGTTCTTCATGTACGTGGAAAATTCTGTTCCTCAACAATGATGATATTGAAATCTCAGCTTTATTCAGATAAACAGGAGACACACAGACACCTTCCCCCAAAACAGTGGCCTTCAAATTTTATTCTTTAGCCTTTTTCAAGCTGTCATTGTAACTTTACATTTTGACAGTATTTTATGTAGAAAGATTCCAGGTATCAAGGGAAAGAATTACATGTAATAAGATTCCATGTATTACAATATTGGGGCTGTTGCCTTTGCACCGATGATATTTAAAAAATCTCTCAGACAAACCATGTAGAAATAAGTATGCAAAAACTGCAAACAAAAACATTTAAGTAGCCAAAATTAAAAAGACCTTTGTGTGAATCACACAGTCTTGCTTGGTTTCTACTACGCTATTGCAGCCAAGTAGTCCTTAACCTCAGTTGGAGTGAGTCTCCTAAAACCAGCTTCATTACAGATGCCAACTTCAATGTTGTCTTCTGTCATTTGCCCTTCAAAGCTCTCCTATGAAAGAAAATACAGATCAGTGAATCATATCAATGATCTCATAACAGTAAAAAACTTTTCTTAAATATTCTGCTAACCTTTAGTGTTAAGATAGCTGTATGAATGGCATCTTCCAGCTCCAAATCTTCATTGTATCTGTAAACAGAAGTCATTGTATTTCAGCATAGGATAAAGATCTTTCTGGATCATAATCCTGAAGTTTCTAAAAACCCAAACACTACTAAAATCTTCCTGTTTGTCATAAAAATATTACTTGTAAGCACCGTGATATTAACAGTAAAAATAACTTGTAAAAAAAATTAAATAAATACATTTTACTACCAGCTCTGGAGCCCCCAACACAAGAAGGACGTGGACCTGTTGGAGCAAGTCCAGAGGAGGGCTGTGAAAATGACCAGAGGGCTGGAGCACCTCTCTTAGGAAGACAGGCTGAGGGAGTTGGGGTTGTTCAGCCTGAAGAAGCGAAGACTTCAGGGAGACCTTATAGCAGCCTTACAGTGCCAGAAAAGAGGCCTGTAAGAAGGCTGGGGAAGAGCTGTTCACAAGGGAATATAACAGCACAAGGGGTAATGCTTTTAACCTAGAAAAGGGTATATTTAAGTTGGACATAAGGGAAAAGTAATTTAATATGAGGGTGGTGGGTCACTGGAAGGGGTTGCCTAGAGAGGTGGAGGAGGCCCCATCTCTGGAGACATTCAAAGGCCAGGCTTGATGGGGCTCTGAGCAGTATGGTCTAGTTGGAAATGTCCCTGCTGATTGTAGGGGGGTCGGACTAGATGACCTCCGGAGGTCCCTTCCAACCCAATACATTCTATGATTCTACTTTTCCTCCTGCCAGTGTATAGAACAGTATTTGTGCAAATACGTTGAACATAA
Organism: Chaetura pelagica; assembly: GCF_000747805.2. Lineage (NCBI taxonomy): Eukaryota > Metazoa > Chordata > Aves > Apodiformes > Apodidae > Chaetura > Chaetura pelagica. Next base: position 2,034,544 of record NW_009953920.1, read on the forward strand.
CATTTGCTGCACTGAAATAAATCTCCACAAACACAAAAGCTGGATTTCCTCTGTATGAGTAAATAAGCATCATATCTTTAGTATTTTACAAATTTGTTCTGATAATCTAAAAGTGCATTTTTATCTGTCTGTTCTACATGGAACATGAACAAAAATATAGTATCATTTCAGGAAAGTATCAAATCCATTACCTTTTCTCAAGGAATGTTTTCCCATTGACGTAATTTTTTCCCATTGCTGTTGCTTTCCATGCAAAGTAAGCTCCCTGTAAAAGCAGCGATCTATTATAGTGTTTTGTGTAACTCTGAAACATTAGGTATTCAATTACTTGGGAAAAAGTACAGCAGCAATTATTAAATTCCTGAATGTTTCTCCTGAGAATACAGAAGACTATTTGCATTCACAATCAGACTAATTTTATGTGGAAAGAGATGCTATGAAAAATGGACAAAACATTTGTATAGAGCTCCACCAATCTTCATCCTCCCACTACTTTGAAAGATTAAGCGATTATCATAGTTTTGATTTGGGATTCACTAAACAGAAACAGTATGTTTGCCTTTGAGAATTAATACAGTCAGACCTTTCCTGAGGTTCACTCCATATATTCATCTTTTCTTAAGATGAAGTAATGTAAACTACCTGATGCAAATCAGCCATCTGATTTATCTTAGCTACTAGTAGAACATTTAGCCATCACTTCTACTCTCTGCTCTAGCATGAAGACCATCAGCAGTTCCATGCCTCAGTCAAGGTGCCCTACAGAAGGCACTTTTTTTTATTATTATTTTTTTACATTTGAGCGTCAGGTAGTACCTCCGAAGCTTATCCATGACCACTACAGTCACTGTGTTTTTTGTTTGATCTAGTGTTACAACTCTCACATGTATCAAAGGGTAGTTTTTCAGAAGTGCAATGCAAAACACAGCAAACAAACTCACTTCCAATTAACCACTGTCATAAAATACTACATTATATACATTATATTTCACAACTCAATAGATCTTGGCATAACTTGTGTTTAGTTTAGGGAACAATTATCTGAAAGCATAAACAGTCAATTTTTTTTGTTTGTTTCTGGTTTGTCATACTTACAGATGGATCTGACTGAAATAAATAGGGCCGCCCTTCATTCCAGCCACAGATTAGCAGTGATACACCAAATGGACGAACACCACTACAGGCAAAAAAATCCAAACAAACCAAATTACTACAGTTGATACGTGAAATTTATTCAATGAAAATAAACAGTAGCTAAGTTATTTTGCATGTGTTAATCCTCCCCTAAATGCTTCCCACCAGCCCAGAGCTCTGATCAGGAATGACTAGTCAACCAACAGTACAAAATAAAAATTCTGCTGCCTTGTTGGACATGTTTGTTTGCAAGACAACCCTATCTCACCTGCTGCCAGCCCATGTTCTTCCTGCCAGCACACTCTCTGGGGACATTCTCCACTGAAAAACTGTCTTTCTGACACCAAAAATCAAATCACCAGGTAGTTGTTATTTCTTACATTTAAACATCATCTTTATAAATAACTTAAAAGTTCAGAAAAACACATACCCAGACTGCGTGTATTCCTGCATCACAGAAGCAATTCTCTGGACTAGCTGAGCTGTTGGAATAGGCTCATGGTAAACCAAGTAATATTGCTGGGCCAGCTTCCGAGCTCTGTGCACAAGTACTCTAAAAACAAAGACAAAGTTAGCATGTCCAAGAAATTCCAACTAGTTGTTACAAGCAGAACTGAAAACTCATGATAAAGACTATGCTAAGGAGTCACACATCTGGCGTGACACCAGTGTGAGAAAACACAGACTGTGCTGAGTTATGTTCATCAACTGATTAATCTCTGAAATACCAAAACTGAATCTAAGGTTGAATTACAACGCATTTCATTCCCTAGCAGTTCTTTAGGTAGAAGGTTATGTGACAAGGTGCTGAACATACTCAGAAAAAACCTGAATTTCATATACAGTGTAGTACCATTTAATATGATGCCATACACTTAGTTAGAAACAGCCAATTGCTCTCGTTTCTTACATTTCTTGTATGAAAATGCATCTGAATGGTGACCAAACAAGTTTGAAATACCTGTAATCTGGACCCATACCGCTGTACACTAAACCTATATGTTTGGTAATTGGTTCCACTTTGTGGACACTCCTTTCATCATAAAGAATGGATTTCTGTTTCTTCTCAGTTGCCAACACCACTCCATTTGCAGCTGGAAAGGAACAATTTTTTAAAAAAATATATATATTAAACTGAAGTTATGGAAAGCAGTCAAAACACAAAAGTTTATCAGACTGTACAGACTTTTGCTCCTCCCTATTTTAAAAAGCCCTTCAAATTTACAATCAGGCTAAATAGAGATACTTTGATGAACCTGCTCAACACAATGCTTTTATTTAAATATTTAAATTAACATTATTTATTTAATATTTAAGTTATATTTAAATAATCGTACAGCTCCCATAATCCCATTCTGAAGATTCTGAAGCACATACTAATAATTGAGCAGTTGAAGTAGCTTTTTGTGCAATTTCAGTGTATACAGACACACAGTTGGAGTTATTTACTTAAGAAACAGGAACACTTAAAGAAAAAAAAAAGTCTGCTTCTTCCAGCTGAGCTGCTTCAAAAATCACCCAAGCAATTTTCATCTCCTAGCATGGAGCTCTACACTCCCTTCCCATATAAAAAAAAATATTGAGTTGCAGAAAAAAAACAGGAAACATTAAACCCACTAAAACATGTGAAAATCTACCAAAAGAAAAACATGTCATAGAAGGCAGGCTGAAGAAAGATGCAGTATAGAGTCCCAACTATTTTAGTTATCTCAGAATCCTGAATCCTTGACTGAAAAAGTAGTTATTTATGAACATACCTTTAATCCCAACCGATGGAGCTCCTGCAGCCACTGCAGCCAAAGCATATTCAATCTGAACAAGCTTTCCAGAAGGACTAAGAAGTAAAATGCAGAAGTAAGCCTAACATTATTCTGATATGCTTTTTTAGCCTATTTATACCTAGCATCAGCATACTCTAATAAAAAAAAAAAGCAAACAATAAAACCCCAAACCAACACCAAAACAAAAAACCCCCAAGCCCAAAATCTCAAGATTCTTAACAACTTCTAAAAGAACTGGACTGGCTCAGCACAGAACTCACTGCTGCACTGTGCTACTGGGATACTCACACAGCACCTGCCTAGAACCCTGATGGAAGCTAATGTGTGGGATGGGGAGCAGCCAGTGGGATGCAGGCTGAAGGAGGACAAGTCCATTCTCCAACTTTATAGCATTTTAGACAAGTTCTCCACTCAGTGGGAAAACTCTTCAGAACTATTAATGACTTCCTTCTGAAATGGCATTAGACCTGTGGTTTACAAAAGTTTTCAAGACACTGATGTCTGCTGCTGAAATCTATGAGCAAGGATGTACAGCTACTTGCTTTGACTGATAACCACACATCAGGTCAATGGTACAAGACAGAAACAGCTCCCACTCCAGCCCCAGGTATTCCCACATCTTGTTTCAGTGATCTGTGTCATTCTGGTAACAAACACAGAATCATCAGAACAGAGCAGCAGGTGTTAGGCTGCCAAAGTAACTCATCCAGAATGAAGGGAACTGAGGGTCCCATTCTCAATCCCCAGAGAAAAGGACTGGACGAGGGATTTTGCAAGTGGAATCTATTCTCTGGCCTGTATTTCAGACACTGCTGCTTTAATAGCTGCAAAAGTATACTAGAATATTGTGCAACTCAGTGCTTAGAGGAGGTAAAATAAACAACAAAGGAAGCAATCATCTATGTGTATAGTTAGTTATACACTGAGTAAACTGTGTAGAAAAGTGACAAAATAGTAATAATTCTAGCTTCTCCACTACAAAATACTAACAAATCAAAACAATAGTTTCCTATGCCAGCAATTAAAGCATACAGAACATTAGCAAAATATTTCAAAAGGCCTAACTAAAATAAGTAATTCTAAATGCATGGACCAAGTGAAAGAGGGAAACCATAAGCAAGAGTATTCTGTTCCATGTGCGTATAAAATCAAATGGCTTCAGGATTCAGAGCATGTAGTGCTTCTGTACAGTACAAAAAGTCTGTAATTCTCTCAGGAAACTATTTCAAAAACTAATAAAGGATCCAACCCATTTGAGTAAACCAGGCATGTTTGGCTGCATCCATCCATTAAGCAGATTCTTTTCCTAGTTTTAGATTGCGAACTGCTTCATTTCATTAAATGCAACAAGGCTCTAGTCGCCTACTTGGCAATTACAGAATCACAGAATCCTAGAATCCTAGGGGTTGGAAGGGGCCTCGAAACATCATTCTGTCCAACCCCCCTGCCAGAGCAGGGTCACCCAGAGCACATCACACAGGAACGTGTCCCGGTGGGTTTGAATGTCTCCAGAGAAGGAGACTCCACAACCTCTCTGGGCAGCCTGTTCCAGGGCTCTGTCACTCTCACAGTAAAGAAGTTCTTCCTGATATTCACATGAAACCTCCTGTGCTCCAGTTTGCATCCATTGCCCCTTGATTTACACAACATCATTGTCCTCTGAGGTTAAGGAAGCACTTTACCAAAAGCACCACAAAGATTCTTGCATTAAGTCCTTCTTTTTATATGTATAATATAATTCTGGATAGCTTATTAGTTTCCTCAAAAAATGAAAGAGAAAACAATTTCATTTTCTCCAAATTAATCCGAAGTGTATGTATTAAAGCAGCACTTTAATAGAAACCACTCCAATGGTATATTCATTTTCCCCATGTGAACATCCTACATCTAGGCTGTGCACAACACAGTGTGCAAGGACAGCCTGCCAAGTGCAGCAGAAAGGGAAATAAACCATTTAAAACTCATCTGAAGGCTTCTTTCATCCCCATATCTGCCAAGTTTGTTGTAAGGGAAGGTCTCAAGATACGGTATCACCACGCATTTCCCATCAGCTCCGAAGGCCAGAATCACTACCCAGCCTAACGCGTGTGCCGGGGGACCCTCAGTTCGCTAAACCGCCTCACCGAACACCCACAGGGCACCATCAAGAACGAGTCAGGCTGGCCCCGCAGTGACTTACAGCAACGAGAAAACACAAGCGGCGAGTGCCCCCGGGCGAGGGCCCAGCGACAGAGCCCGGCCGGGAGCAGGGACCCCCACCGCAGCCT
>NW_009953920.1:2040568-2117103 GCF_000747805.2 Chaetura pelagica
GGGGGGTTGGGTGCCACGAACGGCTTCTTGTTTTCCCTCCAGGGCCAGCGTTGGCTGCCCAGGCTCCAGCTTTCCTGCCACAGCCCGTAGGCCACACCAGCGACGGTGCCGAGGGGCCCAGCCTGCTGGATGGCGTCGTGTGGATGGCGGCGCCCAAGAAAAGGCGCACCATCGAGGTGAACCGCTGCAGGCGGAGGGACCCCAGTAAGCTCATAAAAGTCAAGGTAATCGCCACATTTCCGCGGGCCCACCGTCTGATCCGCTGCCAGTAACTTCGTTAGTGGCAAAGGAGCCGGTGAAAAAGCCATGGAGTAAGATTTATGCCAGTTAGTACCCATCTCACTTACTTTAGAGTACTCCCTGATAAACCTGTTTGGAATTTGTTTTATAAATAACCTTAAAGGCCACTGTAACCTTCAAAATACTTTATATAACAGGTACATTCATTATGTGACCATAGCCTGTGGTTAAATAAACAGTGACAATTTAAGTGCAAGCCAATAAAACATGAATTTTAGCAAAAATGCAGGCGTAAACAGAGAAGCTCTGCAGCTTTTGTGCATCTAATTGAGTCAACAGGTTTTTAGTCCTCCAGACATCAGTAGGTGTTGACTTCAAAGGCTGATTTTGGTAGTAATAGTCACACTTTAGTGGTAAGCATTTGACATAACCTTACAGAAAAACTACCTAGAAGAATAAATTTTGAAAGGGCAATTGAGTTTCTCTGGTTTTTGATTGAATAATTTTTAGTAATTTGTGGTTGTTCTGTATTTCTTGTGTTGCTGTTGTTCAAAGTACAGTATTTCCTATTTTCCACTGTCTTTTTTTAGAGGAACATAGATGTTTGTCCCGAGTGTGGAAACCTGAAACAGAAACACGTCCTTTGTGGCCATTGTTATGCAAAGGTCAAAGCAGAAACACGGCTCATACGGATGGAAATAGGTAAAAAGGAAGGAGGACCATTTAATGCCCCAACAGTAGAGACTCTTGTCCTTTATGATGGAGAAAAGCCCACGGAAAAAGATGAAGGCAAACGGATCATTGAAAGAGCCAGGAAACGTCCATCTTGGTTTGTTGAAAATTGATGCTGTTGAACTGTAGCTAACAAAAAACAGTTGCTGTGGCAAGAAAGATGGTGATTTATTTTTGAGATTGTTTTCCTTCTTTTGTTCACTCAATGTTGAGACAGAAAGTCTGTGAACTTTTAGGGAGCCTGTTAGAATTATGTGTCATACCAGCTGGTGTTGCAGTCATTTGTTGTTTCTGTAGCAGGCAGTGGGCACTGCTGCTCAGTGATACATCATAGCAGTCAACAATTAAAGAGAAATCATAATCTACTTTGGGTTTGGACATCTGCATACAGTATACTGAATAATCCGTATGCTAATGTTCTATTCTGGATTTGTAAATAACTTTTTTTAACAAAGGAAATACATTCACAGGTGTTATAATAAAATATGTTAAATTTCCCAGGGAAACCCGCTTTCTGGTTCTGACTGCTGCTCTTTTGGAGGGGAAAAAAAAAAGGGGGAGGGGTAGAAATTTCAAAACCAATTTTGATTAGATGCAAAGGGTATTTACAAGGAAAGATACAGTTATTTTGTTATTTCTAAGGCTCTTAACAGAATCTGTCTTAACTGGATCTCTCCACAATTCTGCTGTTTGAGATACTCTGTGATATCCCTGTTTTTGAGCAAAATAGCAGTTGTCATGATGTATTTGCACTTCTGTATTGGACTGAAAGTTAAGTGTTTCTTGCCAGTATACAAAATAATTTTGTCTTAAAAGGTTGTGGAAAGTCTGTTTCCCTCCTCAAAGTGCACTTGATTTCTTGAGTGAAATATCGAATTTAAATATACTGACTGGAAATCTGTAAATGTGACAAGGATCAAAGCTGGTTCTTTGCAGCCATTGCTATTAAGTAGCCTGGGTGGTCAGCGGCTGCTTGGAAAACCTCGAAGAGCAGCGGTGCCTTCCTGTCCTGAGTCTTCTGCAGAGAGGGGCCAGCTCTGCCCTCTGCTGTCCGCTGATCCTCTTCAGTGGTGCAGTCGCAGCACCTCGCTGCGGGGCTCACTTCGGTTTTAGACACCACCGTAGCACTACTGCATTTAAGATGAAAACTGGTTTCAAGTTTAGGTTGGGATTTCAATATACAAACGGTACTGTTGGATGTTACTTTTCAGCCAGTCGAGTAGCTATTTGCTGCCAAAAAAATGCAAACCAGCTCCTACCCCTGGCTGAGTTGCCTCTTTGTTTCCTCGGTGCTTGAGTGTATCTGCTCCTGTGCTGTCCTGTTCTGGGGAGCTGTGCTGACAGAGAACTGTTTCCTGGCTTTCTGCAGCTTGGTTTTTGGTGGGTACCTCGCTGTATCTTCACCCATGTCAGGGTCAGAGAGGGACAGTGTGCGCAGTAGGAATATAGAAGTGGAGGATGCAGGACCAGGCTTTCCAGAATAGCCTTCATTTGCATATCAGCCAATTATGCATGCTTAAGGAGTGGGCTCGTGTGTGCTGTAGCACTTCACTTCTGCTTTCCTCGCTCTGGATTCCATGTTCTGCAACATAACTGGTAGGAGCAGATGTTAGGGGAGATGTAACATTTCCTCCTTACTCTAAGGGAATAATGCAAGCTGAGACGTGTAAATTGATGCTATTTAGTTGACAGTATCCACGCAAACAACAGAAGGTCTTTTCAGTTGTCCAAACAGAATTTATTCCAGCCCTTTTGTTTTTCACTTGTTCAGAACTGAAGCCCATAAAACGTGGCAAGCAGGAGGCAGAGTGGAAGGCTTACATTTGAGAGAGCTGCATGGGATGAGACTGACATACTGGAGGTGAGATCAGTCAAGCCATAAGACAGATACGTTGTCCTGAAGGAGAGGTGTGTTTGTATTTTATGGAGAGGTGGAGGGTTTTTCTTTCTTTGTCCACATAAGACCAATTAGGCCTTAGTATTTTAGTTGCCTTTTATATAGTTCGATAGCCCCCCTGGCATCGGCTCGTGACATTTCTATATATATATTAATCTATTTTTATATATTTATATTTTTGGCAAAGGTTCTGTAGAGAAATAAGTGAAATTAGTCTGGGATATTGAGAGTCATGGGTCAATTTCTCAGAAACACAAGAGGTATTAAAAAAAAGCGAACTATTTTTCTGTAAACATGAGAGAGGCTGTGGTTTCTGCTAATGGAATTATAATTGGCAGATACTGCATTAGTTTATTATAGCATCAGTGAAGCAATGAAGATGCTTTACAGTAGAGTTCTTAGGAAACATGACTGAAGTTACAGTGTCAACAATAGAGGGTATAAAATACTTGCAGGGTCATGGTTAGGTAATGATTCATTTCACGGCCATACTGCTTATGTTAGTGCTGCATTTGTACAAGCCTGAGATGAGGAGATGCTTGATAATGTTTCATATTGGCTTCTGAGAAATCTGAGGGAAAGAAGTCATTAAAATGTTCATGGTCTCTAAAAGAAAAAAAAAAAGTGAATACTGATAAATATTGAAGATCCATATATATAATTTTTACAGTGCTAGTTAATATTCCGAGAAAGAAAATGTCTGAAGTGAGAGTCAGAACAGTTTGGTTTAAATGACTTTTCCTTCAAAAGGTGTAAAGCTGACTTTCATAGGTTCATTTTATTAACCTGGACAATACAAAGCTCCATTACTTAAAAAAATATATATCCAAAATTCCTTTAAAACACGTAACACAGTCTGTTACTTCAAATAAAACCTAATTTAATGTAGTTTTGAAATACAAATCTAAATACCTCTAATATAGAAAAATACACTTTTTTAAACAGTGTAAATTAAAACATTGGGAACCCCTAAGTAGTTGAAAAAGACATTCTTTTGTGTCCAAAAATTTTGTATTATTATATACGTTATATTTTATTGCATTTCTTCTAGAAGTATTTTATTTTAAAATTATTTTATTTCACATTTGAGAAAGAACCAGGAAGATGATGTCCTAAAATACAAGCATGCAAGTTGCTAAACAATTTTGTATCATGCTAAGACCTGCAGAGATAGGGGTGATCTCTATGATACCATAATCGATCACTGCCAGAGGCTGACAAACCATCATCTCCCATTTAACAAGGGAATTTTAATAACAGGTTTCTGCTCAGTTCTCATCTATTCTCTTGACCACACTTTGGCACTTATTATAAAATACACTTCTTTAAAGCACTAGGTGGCAGAGGAGTGTAGCTTTCTGGTAGTTGCAAAGTCTCCTGTGAGATAGGAAACTATGTCAGAATCATGAAGTTTGCTCCTGTGTAAACAAAAGATCTGCAAAAGACTGATTTTGCTAAGTACAAAGAAAAATACAGTAGTTGTTATGAGACAAACTAATCTATTGTAATACATTGTTCTGACCAAATTTAATTAGATCTATACTGAGAATTAACATGCTGGCTTTTTTGTATATGTATGCACTTCTGCTTTTTGCTGAATTATTTGAAATTGCAGTTGTTCCTGTCACTTTCCCCTAAAGAAATAGTGTAGGGGTTTTTCCACCTCTTATTTAGGAGACAGCTTTCTAAATGTTGTTGGTTTGTATGCCTGGTATATTCAGTTAGTGAATGTTTTATTTATGCAGCTAGAAAGTCATGCAAATAATAGGTCAGATGGCATTCCAATAAATTTCAAGGTATAACTGCCTGGAATTTGTAGAGCCATAAGGATCAATTTTCAAACAGCAGACACAAAGTGGAAAGAAAAGTAAACCAATGTGGTGTTTAAATGAATAACAGTTGCTCAGAAGGGAGTAGAAGACTGTGCTTCATCCAAGTTTTAAAATGTTTTGGGAGCCCACGAGTAATAAAAGTGCCTATATCTTTTGAACTTAAGTCCTTTAAACTGTTTTTAGATAAAATCCTTCTTTCACCTCGTAGGACTGCATCATGTATAATTTACAGTGAATGTGGATCAGTAAATAGAAGTTGTTTTTAAGTAATGTGCCTCACTCTTAGCCTGCCTAAGACTTTAAGAATGGGGCCAAAATGGGAGGAAAACCAATCAAAAGGGATGGAAAACCAATCAAAGGAAGTAGGCTATGCAGCAGTAATGGATGTAGTTTTGCCTACTCTATGCATATTGCTAGGAGGTTATGTTGAAGTCAGTGAAGTGTAATTCAAGGCAGAATTTGGTCAAATATACTGGAAAACTGGACATATGGATGTATGCAAGCATATATTTTTAATGCAGAGCATATACCTCTGAAACTAGTGCTGGATACCAACAGGACTGAGTTTACACCTGAAAACTAAGTTTGCATTTGATGAATGTAATAATTTGGGTCTAATCAGTTACATTGATCTTTTGATCACAAAAATTGTCAGAGGGCTGGAGCACCTCTCCTATGAAGAAAGGCTGAGACACTTGGGGTTCTTCAGCCTGGAGAAGAGAAGGCTGTAGGCAGAGACCTTTTTGTGGCCTTTCAGTTTCTTCAGGAGGCTTATAAAAAGATGGAGACAGACTTTTTAGTAGGGCCTGTTGCAATAGGACAAGGCTTAATGGTTTAAAATTAAAAGACTAGATAAAAATAATAATTTTTGTACAGTGAGGGTGGTGAAACACAGGAACAGGTTGCTCAGAGACATGGTGGAAGTACCATCCCTGGAAACATTAAAGGTTAGGTTGGATAGGGCTCTGAGCAACCTGGTTTAATTGAAGATGTCCTTGCTTACTGCAGGGGGTTGAACTAGATGACCTGGAAAGGTCCCTTTAAATGCAAACTAGTCTATGATTCTATGATTGGAAGGAATTAAAGTATCCTGTCTCTTATTTCCCCTGTTTGTGGACAACGTGCATATTGAGAAGAAAAGGTGGAGGATTCATTTCAAGCTGCATGTGCCAGTTAAACGTATGAAGAGCAAAGATTAAACTGCTCTGGAGCAAAAGACTCATAACAAAAGCTTTTGTGGAATTACCAGTGTATGAGATTTGGCAAGGATTTCTCTAAAAGTTCTCATTGCACAAGCATATAGAAATGTTCTGTCTGATATGCCCTGGATATAGGCTTGGTTAATCCTTCGTGTGTCCTAAATGTAGGAACCAGATCATGAGGCTCAAGAGGCACATAAAATGCGTGTGTCGTGGTGTAGGAAGGACAGTCAGTCCCTACTTACACCGCTGACACAGCCTTTACATCCATTTCCAAGCTACACTAATGCTGTTTCTATTCCCAGCCCCATCACACAGTCTCATCAACTTGTCTAGCAATGTGCCTTACAGCTTTATTTTCCATTATGGTCTAGCTCTAGATCACGTTATGTTAAATACTTCCAGTGGAACTAAGGGTTTTTGAGCAGGCTATTGGAAAGATGTATGTTTGATTTTATAATCTGGGATTAATACTAAATACCAAGAAGAGTGGTTTTAAAGGGGCTGTGCTGACTAGCATGAGGCTAAAACTGACAAAACTAGTCCTGTAGGAAAAGTTCGTTCTAAATATATCAAGTTCTGAAACTCCTGCTCAGTCATCATCAGGTCAGGCAAAGCATCTAAAGTGTTTTGAAGAATAATATCCAGTTTTGGTCCAATTAAATATATCTTGTATAATTCTGTCACTCTTAAACAGGATAAATGATACCTTGATCTTCAAAAAGTCATTGATTTCCATAGGATTTCTTTTAAAGGAAGTAGGAATTCCAAGTGACTGAGACAGGCAATGAAGCTGTTCTATTACACTTAATGAGATCACAAGAACAGTTTTTTTAATTGAAATCAAGGAAATAAAAAATTAAGCCTCTCAGTTGCCAACATCCATTGTGATACTTCACTTGAGCCCATGAGTCTAGCCCTGCCATAGTCCATTGGATAATTTATGAATGAAAACTATAATCTTGTAGGAGTTCAGGAGAATGCTGAGACATTTTCCCTACCTCCAAATGAATCCTCAGATATTTTGTCCAGCATAGAGTAGATTACTATAAAATTAGCATGAAAAAGGAATGGAGGAAGGGAAAATGAGGGACTTAATTCGGGTCTGGAGATCAATAAGGTACAGTCATTGGCAAGTATATGAAAGTAGGAGGCATCCTGTTTCTGTGTGTGCAAGGAGGTACTGCAAGAAACTTGGCCTGCGTTGTGCAGCTGAGTGAGCAGCTGCAAAGTACTCGTGTGTGGCACTGCAGAAATGGATGGCATAGCAAATAGCACTCCATCATGCATCACTTTCATGTTAGCTGTTTATATTGGAAACTAAATGCCACGATTTCTACTTGACAGCTGGTAAACTGAGGTGCAGTAGGAGCAAGTGAATTCCTCAGAATTGCTCCCTCAGTCAATGTCAGAGGAAGAAACTGAAGCTATTTGCAGATTATCAGATAGTTGTAGTATCTGCTGTATCACAGGTTAGGGAATAATGACAATTATCACAGGCAATGGCTATTAATCTAGCTAGGTTTTTGTTTTCATCAAGTAAACTACTGCAAAGATAGTATGTATACAAATATTTGTCAGGACATAGGCCCCTGAGGGCATTTGTCCAGAGCTCCTCAGATAATCTGGAAATCTGATTTATTCCTAAATGATGCTGCTTTTTTTTTTCCTTTCACTTGAGAACAGGAGGAAAAACAGTGATTTTTGCAGGAAGCTTCTGAGGACATCAGACTCAGTCGCTTCTCATCTGCAGAAGAGTGTCTTACCCTAAACAAAAAGCCATTCTGTGCAGTATGGTTATTTATAAGAGTATGACTCAGCTGGATAACAGTGGCAGAATCTGTCCTCAGAAATTTTTTAATGTATGAATCTGAAAATAAGTCTGGTCCTAGAGAAATCCTAAATTTCTCCTCCACAGATTAAATTCCTTTGGTCCAGGAATAAGGTGCCTTCTTTGTCTGCTATATACAAGACATTTGTCTAACAGGAAAAAAAATAACCAGCCCCAAAATTACAGGCAATTAAACTGTTAAAGAAAACCCCAAGAACATAAGATCAGGGATCATTCACCAGCAAAACCAGCCAGTACCAATGTGCAAAGAATTGGTTTAGATCACATGTCAAAGAAAACCTTTTTCCATTGAGACACTTCACGCTGAAAAAAAATGGAGGAAGATAATTTGCTATCTCTTTCCCCCTTTTCTTTCCTATCAAAGAGATGTACTTTGCTTTCAAGCCACCAGAGTGTATCTTCCTCATCCTGCTGATTTGGCAGATGGCTGGGATCCCTGAATCTGTTGCTTAGGTTATGAGTAGCAGATTCAACAGGCAATTGATTAAGAATAGGTGATGCAATTCTTTTCAGTTTATTGATGCCCTAATGACCCTAATTGCATAGACATTGGCTTTGTTAATATGATATTCAAGAATGCTATCTGTATGAGGAATATAGCAATTGAAGAAGAAAAAAAGAAAAGGACTCCATATTCTTCTTTGGCAGATCTTATAGCCACATTCAGATCTGAGAAATATGAAGGAGAATCTGAGACTTTAAGTAAGATTCCTTTCTTTCCAAAAATAAAGCTGAAATGAAAAAAATATTATTAAAAATTATGATAAATACCTTTCACTCAGTTTTCATAAAAGGCCAAGCCTCTGGAGTTTGAAAAATAAAAATATGGAAGCTACTTGCTGAATTCAAAGCTGGAGAGACCATTGTCAGGCAGGTTGCTTTTTGTGCATACTATATCCACATCCCAGTAGAATTCCTCTTACATGTCTGTAGTTAGTGTTAATTATGACCACAAGTAGGTTTCATTAATAATGCAAGCAGCAGAAAAAGTCACAAGAAAAATGGAGAGTTACAAGCCCCCTGCTTCAACAGTAAAATCCATAGTTACTTTGGTGAATAATAGATATTAACATTTTTCCACTAGTCATCTTCCCTTCAGTGGTTGCCATAACCCATGGTCCTTAGTGGGTATGTTTCCAATAATTTCCCCTGTCTGTGCCTCTGCTTTCCATCTACAAAATAGGGATCATAACAATCTCATGACACCCCCATGGAGCTCTGTCAGGAGTCTGTTTTCTTAAGCTATCTATATGCTAAAGATCAGAGTGCAGGCGTGGGTGTCATCAGCAGAAAAGCCCAGTGCACCCAGAAGTCCACCTTGCCTAGTGGACTAGGTATCGCTGGCAGAGCCTGTTTTCATAATGTTGATCACTGGGCACTGGTGCCCTCTTCAGCTTCTAGAGAGGTCCTCTAACATAGAAATAATCATTCCTCAAGTTCTTCGCACTCATGCTACTGGATCCTGGACTGACGGTCTCAGAGGAGTCGTTGTGGAAAATAATTATTCAAGCTGATTGCATGAATAACAAGCAAGTACAAAGCCTCATGGAGATGGCACAAACCACATCTTCATTTAGTTGCATGCAGGCAGCTGCAGCAGCCTTGTGCTTACGTGTGGTCTGTGTGTTTTGCTGATTGTGCCATGCGCTGTGGCCTCTAAATGGTAAAGGACATTCTGCCATACTCAGTGGCCAATGGAAGTGTGTACTCAGATCCTGAGGAGGCAGGATGCAGTGGAGGCAGTCCCTAGCCGAGGGCAGCTGTCTCTTTTCCACCCATCAACCACCACCATTCACAGCAGGCTTGGCTTACACAGAGCATAAAGATTCTTGAATCTGTGCTGAGATCAGAATGGAATGCAGCACCAAGCAGTTCCCCCTTACCCAACTTCCTGCTGTTATTGGAGAGAATGTGGACCTGAGATCTTTAAATTTCAGCTTTTTGAAGTGTACCATAGTGCTTCTCTCAATGAAATAGTCAGAAGTATGGGGAATATTTGACAGGCTAGGCATCAACTTTTAGTCCTCTTCCTGCTGCAGGAGCTGTCAGCTATCATTTTCCATGGCCTGCTCAGTGCTCTGCTCTTCTGGACCCAATCCACTAGGCAATTCTTGCTATAGTGCCTGAATAGGTAGAATTTTGCATTATAATTTGGCCATGTTGAATTTCCCTGTGCTGCTTACCCACTGCCAAAATATGCATAGCTTTGGCATGCGTTGTGATTTCCCAACCTAATAACTCACTTTCCCCATTTGAAATTTCAAGAAAACACTAACCATTGGACACCTATTTTAAAAGAAGTTCTTCCATTCCATACAGCCCAATTGTCTTAGTACCTTCCTCCTATTTTCTGTGTATGACCTCGAGATTAATTTCACCTTTGGTAAACCATTGATCTAAGCAGCATACATGGGGATAAGTGTGGTTCCATATTTCCAGCCAACCTGCTTCTGGGCTCTGCATTAGTCCCTCCAGATTTTGCGTTACGTAAATTCATGGAGGGCAGAGGTTAATCAGTATTCTCAGATTTCATCCATTTTAGCTTGAAAAATTCTGGACTGGCACATTTCCTGCTTTCTTCCTTGGTCATTTTCCAGTAAAGCAAAACAATGAGCCAAAGCTCAAGACCTGGTGAACAAATTGGTGCAGTTTTCTTTCATCATTCAGTCTCCAAGATAGTCAATAAACATGGAGGACTCTCTGTACCATGTTGACTTCTTTCCACTTTGCATTTTCCTTTAAAAAAAAAAGGACATTGGGCTTTTGTGAAATACAGCTCCTACAAAAGAATGCTTTGTGTCTGCACAGCTCCAGCAGCAGCAATACGTAACACTAACAACAATGAAGAGTTCATGCTGATGGGGACCCTCCATTTGCTTACCCAGAGATATGTGTATTCAGTGTTTTGTATTGCTGATCAGCTGGAAAGACAGCAGCAGTGTATAGAAGCAGAGATCTGATGCATCTCTCATAGTGCTGAAACTAATATGGCTTTATATCTTATTTTAGCTACAGAGGAAGTCCGACAGCCGTGGGGGATTATCAGAAAAGCAGCAGTATGGAAATGTGTATGAAGGGGGAAGGGAAATGAACAGTTGGAGAATACTCAGCACTGGCACTCTATAGGGAGAGCAGAGATCTCATCATAAGTACTAAGATCTCATTGTAAGTGCATTGATCTCATAGGGTTGTGAAAAGAGAACATGGATTGATCATTTTGGGCCACGACCAGTTGTGGATTTTATATCCCATCGTGACGAGCATGATTTTGATTTGCTTGTCATGTAGTGTAGCTGCCTGAAATACCTTTGAATCAGTTTAAGCCCTGGTTTTCTCAAAAGTCAGCAGAAAGCCTCATTTTGTAATCAATTAAGGTTTTTTATATTGTATCAATGTATGAAAAGTTTTTTAATTAGCCAGCCACTTTCCTTGAGGGGTAAGGTTTTTTTCTACTACTTATTCACACATATTTCATATATTCTTCTAAGTAGGGGAAAATTGTCTTAAAACATTAAGAACTGTTATTGGCTAAACAAATTCTGTAACAAAAAATTAATTACTTCATTGCCTTGTTCAGAAATTCTTTTCAAGTGGATGACCTTGTCGCAAATGAATAACTGGAAATGTGGATCAGTATGGAAGCATACATGCTTATTTAGCAGCTGAAAGAAAGCTTCAATAAGGATAGTTAATGACACAATTTTAAAGTGCCGTTTTACTTTCTCTCTGCCTTTTCATGCATAATCCCAGATCCATTCTCCCTCTTGCTTTCCACATTCCTTTGTCTCAGTGAAGCTATGAGCTTTGTTTCACTGCTCCCACATCTCTGATCCATGTGTTAGGTATTCATGCTTTGTGTATTTTTTTCTAAGGATTTCTCTTTTTAATCTCTAGCTATTGTATGAAACCCTTATCTTTATCCCCACTGAAGTTTGAGATAGCCCACACTCATCCCAAGCTCCTGAAAACAAACCTTTCCTTGTTCTTCTGATGTCTTGCCTCCATGTGTTTGGACCTGGTGTTTCCATTCAGCATATAAAAAGACAGTCAGTTTACTGGGGAAGCCACAAGAACATCCAAAGGCTTTGTTCAGGAAAGGTGATGGGAAGTTTTAATAAGATGGAAAAACACAAAGGCAAAGAGGGAGGGAAGCAGGGAGGGAAGAAGGGAAATCTTGTATGTTCAGAGATGCAAGATTAGGCTCAGATGGAGAATTGCTCCAGGACTCGCTCTCCCAGGCATTGTGTGTGCCCAGCCCCAGCCACATTCCTAGAGTGCTCCACCTCACATGCTCCCTTGCAGGTTCTTCCACTGTTCTATTTAATAATTTAACTAGGAATATTAAGCAACTACTGCATTATTGAAGGTGTAATTAAACTGGCAAGAGCTGAGGGGAGCATGTTAGCGTTTTCTTAGCCAAACCAAAATCTGTTTCCCTGTGAAAAGAAATGTCACAGCTAAATCTGGTTACTACCTAGAACCTGCTCCCACTCTGTCCATTATTTAATGGAGGGATGCTGATGCACCTGTGCAGTAGTTGAGAGTATGGGTGGTGAGTCTTCAGCAAAGACACCCAGCTGTTTGGAAGGTGACCCAACTTCTGGCACTACAGGGGGTGGAAAAAAGCGCTCATCCTCCATTTCATTTTTTTGTGTAGTAGTGGTAGTGAGCTCCTGTTTCAAGGCAAGGTCATATTCCTACATACAGCTCTGGGTAAATATTGAGCTATTGTATGCAAAAATTGAGCAGCCTCTGTACTGCAGATTAATATAGACAGTGAAACTGCTTCGTGGTTGCCTGAGGTTCCCCTAAGGTAGAGATAAGGAGCTCACAGTTTTGCCCTGTGCATAGTAGAATCCTTCAAGGTTGTGACTTCAGTTGTGACAAAGATATAATTCAGCTCAGCAAGATTAGGCCTGTTCATGAAGCAAAGTTTATCTTAGATGGGCTTCCTTTCTGAAAGACTTTGGTTAATCTTGACTGTCTTGCTGTAGCCTAAGAACACGTAATCCAGCTGTGGAAATCAGGTTTGACAGGATTTTATTTAGTATAGTAAACACTTGCTTTAATTCTGGGGTTTAATCATTCTGCAGCCGAGAGCTAAGTTGTGATGAAGTTGTGATGGGTGTCTTTATTGTTCAAGTTATTCTGGCTCCTATGGGACAAAATTGAACTAAAAATTGTGTATTTTCCTGCTTTGCCTCCTTAAATTCGAGTTTATTACTATATTTAACAGGAGATGGCATTTCCCTGGGAATTCTTTATCCCCCCTACATTATTTTTTGCTGCTTATCTGGTTTTGGTTGGACATTTTTAGTTTGCCCATCTTTCTTCCTCTGAAAAGGAAGAAAGATTGTATTAATAAGGTACTGCTGGTATAACCTTCCCTTCACAGAAGATTGGGTCAGACAAACAGAATGAGGAACATCTGTCTTCACTTGCTCCAGTGCAGACATGGCCTTCTCCCTGCCAGTGTGGTGGAAGCAGAGTCTAAGTAGTGCTTGATCCTGTATTGTAGTGTGTCTGGTCTGAGTCACAATCTAGCTCCTAATTTTACTTTAAAGTAAAAAAAACAGAACACCTGTGTTGGGAAGAACCTGTGGGGAAACCTGTAGTCACAGGAGGAAAGCAGAAATCAAAAGATGTGGAGAAGTTGAGAGAAACTAATGAACTGGAATACTTCAGATATTTAAAAAAAACAACAGTCCAAGCACATTAAAATAAACAGGCCTATGTCTTCATAGGCAGAGGCTGCTTTGAAAATTTCACTTGCATTCTTCAGCTGCCTGTTTTGGTTTTTTGTTTGTTCTGACTTAACACTTTTTAACAGTTTACAACAACTGAGCATCCAACAAATTGTCCAGTCCATATCATCTTGAGAAAGTGGTGAAGTTAATTCACTGAGCAATTATTGCATGGCCTGAAATACGTCAGTAATAGTTTGATAATGAAAAACCAAGTATTGCCAGAGATAGTTAAAAGGCAAGTGAAATATGGTTTATTTTGTCATTGTGTAAATTGGTAAGGAACAGGACAGGTGACATAGGGAGAAGCTAAGCTTCCCCTCTAGTCCCTCTCAAGGTGTATAAAGACAAACATCATATTGTCAATGCTAGCAAGTTTTCTGGGAACATCTTAAAATAAATGATAAAGTTAAGAAGTTAAATGCATGAGATTCCTTAGGTAACTTCTGACCAATTGGTAGAGCTAAAATTGCTTCTGCAGAGGAAATCTAACCCACAGAAGTCTTGAACAAATATTCTCAGTGCTTCAGGCAATTACACGAGTTTCTCAGATAAACTATGATGTCCTCCTCTCTCTCTCTTCCTAACATCTTCTTTTCTGCTCCCTTTGTGGTGAGCTAAAAATGGTCTTTACCTCTCCAGCTTGAGATAAAACAGAGGCAATCTGCATTTCCACTTCACTGTATTTCCACTAGTCACTGTACTACTGACCTTCCACTAGACTAGACTAAATTTCTTCAGTAAAATCTTGAGTCTGTACTGAGCCAGCTGCCAAATATATTGCAGGTCACAAAGGCTGCCAGTCTGGTGGGTAAAGCAAGCACTGGGAATAAGAACACTTGTGATGAATAATGAAGAATGGGTATGCCAAAAAAGGATGCTAAATTAAACGGGGAGAAGAAACACAGAGGAGCTGAAGGCAGATACCAAGAGAGACCCAAGTCACTTCCCACTGAGCCAGCCTCATGTCCAGCAACCTTACTGGTGTGGGATGCTGAAGGCTAGAAAGGTTCCCTTCTGCTGCCATTGAGGCTGGGATGCAGGCTCCTCGAGCATGGTTGCCAAACTGCACACCAGGAGATTTGTAGACCCACAGCATTTTGAGGGAGACATTTACAAGAAGCAGCAGCTCCTACTGAGGGACAAACTTGGCAGAAAGGAGAGATGCTGTTCTCCGCAGAGGCACATCACACCAACAGTGTGTCTCCCACTGAGCTTTTGTCAGCGTGCTAACTTGGGAAAGAAAGATGTGGTCTGGCACATCAGCCTTGAAAGTTGCTGAACCCTTGATAAAACTGTTGCCTGCTGTAATAAGAAAACCTTCAGGACTTTTTCCTTTTATCCAAGTTGCAACAACCCTGCAGACACAGCTCCAGATCATGTTGTGTCTCTTCTGACCTCTTGTACATCAGCATCTAAGATGGGGAACTCTGTCTGCCACAGAGTCTGCCAGCAGGCCTCTTACTGCTCCCTCTTCTTGCAGACACTTGTTAAGTTTTCAGCTGTGGTTGTCCTTAGCCCATTGGCCCAGTTGTCCTTTGGGTAGAAAAGCTATTACTAACGATGTGATTTTATACTGCTTGATGCCAGCTTTTTTTTCCATCTCTCATAGTATCGCAGTATCACTGTGGTTGGAAAAGACCTTCAAGATCATCGAGCCCAACCACTACCCTAACTCTGCCACATCCACCACTAAACCTGCCCCCTGGCACCACATCTGTCTTTTTAGATGTCTCCAGGGATGGTGGCTCAGCCACCTCCTCGTACAGCCTGGATCACCCAGTCCACTCTCCCAGTGCCTCCTCGGTGCTGCTTTTGCATTCAGCAGGCCATGGAGTAATAAAGATGTGGTGTGGGTGACCACCTTAGACCCAAGAGGAAAAGCCTCTTGACTGGTCCCCACAAGCTTAAGAGAGGTCCATTTTAGGGACCTGTTAGAAAACAAACAATAAAACATTTTCAGGTAAGTAGGCACTTTTAACCTGAGGCTACAGACTAATGTCTGAGGGGCTAGGGGTACACTCTCCACCTCCAGGGGAAAAGAAGAAACAGAAACAACTCCCAAAGCCAGTGTGACTTTCACATCTGCTGGAAACAGGTCACTCAGGGCAAAGAAAATAAAATCCACTTTAAAATTACTCTATCCTAGAACAAGAAAAGAAAAAAGACTCTTTTTATTTGATTGCAAATATCATGGGGGGAGGGGAGTTCTTCCTGTTTCGTGCATTTTGTGGATGCTTAAAAAAAAATTAATTTAAACCCCAATTTTATTTTCCTAGAGGAAATAATCCCAGAAGAAACATTTGTTTCTTCTTCTATTCCTCTTACTCTTCTCAATGAAGATATTTGATGAGAAGATAGAACATATCCCTTCATCTCTGCTCCTCCCATTCTTGCAGCAATATTTTCAAGTCATAGGTCTCCACTGAGGTTTTGTTCTACTTTTTAAAAATAGAAGAAAGGAAAACAAAAATGTAGCTTCCAGTCAGCTCTTTCTTGTCCTTTCTCAGTACACCAAGGTAGATCTCTTATCTCTTATTCAGATTCAGTACACTTTTCCCACAAGTACCTGCATCATGGAACTCAGAAATGCAAAATCAAAACAACTGGGTTAGTTACTTGTACAGAATGCATAAAAAATTGACCTTCTTTGGAAGGGAAGCTGGGGGACGAATAAAGAAAAATACATCTTTGTTCTTAGAAAATTCTGTTGTCACATTTTCAGATGTGCAAAGTCATAGAAGTAGTGTGGTCATCTGAATCCCTGGTTTGATAATTCTCTGTGCTGTTTTTGAAAGGCAAAAATTTATCTAGGAGGAAAAACAAAACAATATCAGTGTAGCTGCTAGTTATGGGGTTTATACGAAGTCTTCTATACTGCCTTTTTCCCATGTATCCCATGAATGTGTAGAGTAGTAGTGCAGACTTGTTCCTCATAGTCTCAGTAACAGCCCTCAACTTGGGTTTGAGACAGTGTCTCGAGGGTTGAGAAGCAAATTCATCTTCAAGGCCACACAAGCGGTCACCTCTGGCACTGAGGCAGCCAACAGAAGTACTAGTTAGGGTTATTTAGGTTATAAGAGCAAATCCGTGTGGAAAAAATGGAGACCACTATTTCTTTGCAGCTTATCCCCCTACAAGTGACTGACTTGTTGCTGAAGTGGCTGGATGGATTCATGTTAACTTCCAAGGGAGGTGAACAGATGGATGGCACTGTGAGTGTTACCACAATGGAGGGAAACCCCGTTCTGAACTCAGGAAACTGTGGGTGTCCATCAAGAGAACAGCTTTGTGTTTGTTTATAAAAAAGCCAAAACATTAAGGTTTATCCAAGAAGTGACCTGCTTGTCAAGAGTGCTGCACAGAATGGGGTCAGGTTAAGCCAAATTGGTGAAATCCCAGATTTTATTTCCTACAGAATTTCTACAACTGCTCAAAAATTGTGTGTGCCAGTCTAGATGGGAAATCCACAAGGCTTGAACTTTTTTCAAAGGGGTTTTTGTAGTGAGACTTAAAACTCATAACACCTCAAATTGATTAGCTATATGTATATATACAGTGAAGTTTTGAAGGTGATGCATTCACTTGTGTTGAGGCTAAACAGGATGGGTTCCCAGGATATCAATACTAAAACAGCATTGTTTGAAATAAAG
This sequence comes from Chaetura pelagica, assembly GCF_000747805.2. NCBI lineage: Eukaryota > Metazoa > Chordata > Aves > Apodiformes > Apodidae > Chaetura > Chaetura pelagica. The sequence continues at coordinate 2,057,718 of NW_009953920.1, forward strand.
TCCAGATGATTCCTGAGACCCAGAAACTTTCACTGTTGACTGAAAACAGTGTTGTTAAAGGGCTAAAGTAGCAGGGCATTTTTAATTGTGGGTCTCCTAAAAAGGTCTAAATTGACATGTGGTAACCTCTTCTAGTTTTGCACATTTCTCACAGGGTGTTCCTGATTTTTTACTTGGTCTTGCATTTGTTTAAAGCATTGGCCTGGAATGCCAGTCTCACAAGCAGTTAGTCTGTAGGCAGCTGGAGACAGGGAGAGCTGCTGACACAGGGTGTTGTATTTGGAGTTCTTCAGCGTGCAAAAAAGAAGGCTCTGGGGACACCACATTGGTGCCGCCCAGTATATAAAGGAAGCTTGTAAGAAAGCAGGAGAGAGACTTTCTACCAAGGCCTGTAGAGACAGGACAAGGGGGAATGGTTTCAAAGTGACCACACACAGAAGAAGAGGAAGAAGTGGTATGTGGTATTTTCCAAAGTATGACACACAGAGATGACAAGCCACTTTCTGTCTTCTGACATGTTGTAGTCAGATGAGGGTAGATTTAGATTAGACATTAGAAAGAAATTCTTTACTGTTAGGGTGGTGAGACACTGGAACAGGTTGCTCAGGGAAGTTGTGGATGCCACCTTCCTGGAAGCGTTCATCAGGTTGGATGGGGCTTTGTGCAGCCTGGTCTAGTGGGAGGTGTCCCTGCTTATGGCAAGGGGGATTGGACTGGATGATCTTTAAGGTCCGTTCCATCCCAAACCATTCCATGGTTCTGAGATTTTGCTCCTTCTTCCACGGGGATGCAAGAACACAACTTGTGAAAATATGTTTACTGGAAATAAGAGGAAGTAATCTTTGGAAGCTATTTTGCTCAGGCTCCCTGATGCTGAAGGAAATGTAGATATGGTGGGTTGCAACTGCCTAAGGAGTCCTCCAACTGAAGGGAATCCTCTTATAGTATATGTTACAGCAGCTGTAGTGACTCCAGCTCTGTGCTGGGTTGCTGGGTGACGTGTTCCAAACGGCCTGAAAAAACTCAGAAAAAAGGAGCAGTGAGACTGGGAGAGACACTGTTACATTCTCTAGGCTTGGTATGGGGATCTAGGGCTGTGTGGTGTACCTGAACAGTCTTGGCTTTGATGTGATGCTCCCTGGGAGTCTGCAGCCTTCAGCCCTCTCTGGCAGTGCAGGTGAGGGGTTAGCTGGCTTTTCTTGAGAAGGTTGCAGCTCCTGCAGCAGCCAACAGAAGACAAACGCCTCCAGCTCCTACCTGGAGCTTTGGGTCACCCTGCTGAGCAGCTGCCAGGCCCATGGGGACTGTGTCAACATTAGGCACTGGTATCCACAGTGCATGAAACAAGTAGAAATTCTGACTGTCTGGAAAACTCTCCTGCAGAAAACAGTTTACCCAGTCATGCTTAACATCACAATCTCGGAAGCCAGTCTTTGCTGGAATGAAGAAAGAAGTATTCATTTAATAAATTATGAGGAGCAGCCTGACTCAATGCACAGCTTCTTAATAGTACTTGGCAGTGCTACTGCTTGTGATGATATCCTTAATGCATTTGCTGCTGAATAAGTAATAGATTTTGCCGATGCGATTACACGTTCTGCTCAACTCATTTTGCTTGGATACCAGGCATTTGCTTTCAGCAGGGTTATTTCATTGAAATGACCAGTATTGTACCCTCTATTTCTTTTTTGTTTCTATTAATTAATATGGCATTACTTGTTTGCAAGAGAAAAATTTAGTCCCTGGTCCCAAGAAGCATTTGCAAAGTATTAAACACAAGCCAGGTCACATTGATCCCTACAGATATTTGTATATGTTCAAGGACTATGCTGGATGCTTGCACATTAGCTGATTAATTTAAGAGGGACCTCTTTTTATTCTTGGAATTATTTTTATTTTTTTTTTTATGTGGAGCCAGTTCTGCTTGACTATATGGCAGAGGAAATGTCAGTCCTTCTACAAATTAGGATGACAGCATCTGTTTTCATTTGTTCACTTTAAACAACTAGCTCCACCTGAGCCTAAGTCAGGAGTCTGCTCTCTGAGGAAGCTTCAGCCACTGGCTAGAGGAGGAAATGGCATTGCACCTTCTCTTTGAAGACAACAGGTTTAGCTAGTGCATTCACCTACATAGAAGACCTCAGTTCAAAGCCTTCCCCTGTCTAAAAAATGTGACCTACATCTGCCAAAGCCCAGAACCTGCATGAATTCCTGAAGCCTCCCAGGTGAACCTTCTAAGTCACGGAGCAAAAGGAAGTGGTGGTGTTCCCTGTGTGCTTCCTTGGCAGCACAGGGGGTTGGTGCATGGAGAGCACACTCCCTGGTTTGACCCTGGCAGATGAAATCAGCAGATTCACAGCATTTTGTGGCTCATGATGGGGCCTATACGTGTACTAAATACCTAGCAACTTGGTGCTGTGGACTTTCGCACAGTGGTGCAAACGCTTGTGCAGTGCTGTTATGTGGAGACATCTGAGCATTGCTGAATACATTAACTCATAAATAAATTAACTCATAAATACTGTGGTGTTTTGCTCTGCTTCTTTTTGTCCTTCTGGAGAGTGTCTGGAAGTCCCCCCACTTTGTTGTGCTGTGGGCAAGAAAAGAACAATTTCCCACATCATCTTACATTTCCAAGCGTAGCTTCCTTACAGATAGCTATTACAAGTAGCATGTGGCATTACTATAGCATACACACCTACAGGGTTAGTTGTCACTTGAAAGGCAGCTTTTTGAATGTCACTAACATCTCAACAGTGTATCTAAGCATCCAAAGCCCCTCGGAAAGCCAGTCTTTGAGCTTCTAAACACCTTTCATCCATTCTATCAATATAAAGGAGAGCTCTTCAAGATATGGTTATTTGCACTGCACAAGCAAGAAGTTTAGTGATTGCCAAAGTCAGCTTTAAGAATTGGGAAAGTTTTTGTCCCTTGTGTAAAACTGCAGACTAAACTACTGCCTTTGATTTTATGCTCTTGTATTGCTCTTTTATGTTGGAGCTGACTGATGCCTACAAGGAAATGCATTCAGCTAACTCGAGTTCTAAGAGCCAGCAAGGGAGATGCTCACATTCTGTATAAATGTGCATCCCATTTGCCTGCTGATGAATTATTTAAATCTCTGCTATTTATGGAAGCAGTCAACATGCTTTTCTCTGCTGCTTTGACAGGAGGAGCAAAGGAATCTGAGTCAAGTGACCAACTAAGAGTTAATATTTATTTTTAGTCACACTGCACTCATTTGTATTTTGCTCAGTATTTGGCAGTCCTCAGAGATGTTACCTGTTACTATAAATAAAACACATTCTGCCAGCTTAACTGTTCTTCTTCATTGTCTGGCAAAATGAACCATTTTTATTTTACTTTAAAAATCTGTATTATTAAGGCTTGTGTGTGTATTTGGGCTCTCAGCACAGACAGCTTTTATACTAGTCTCATGTTGCTGTTTCTCCATGTGGTATTTTTACTCAGAGATAGATTTCACATAGTAATACTGAAAGCTCCCACGCACCATAGAGAAATGTGGACTGGGCTGCTACCAAGCTGGCAGGCAGATCTGGTGCTGCTCAGAAGCTGGTGAGCAGAGGAGGGATAGGAAATGGTTGGTATGTTATTTCAGCAACTCCAGATGCCCTGTACTCTGGTCCATAACCTCTCGCCTACTCATGAAGCTATCACCTGAGGTAGATGTTGGCTTGGGGTCGATGTGGAACTTTACCTTTCAAGCACTCCCATTGCCATGCAGCCACATGACTGTGCAGAGAAACAGATCTGGCCAAAAAACATCAAAGGGAAGCAAAAAATTAATATATTTCAAAGTGTGTTGGCATTACTGCCAGCACAATGGTGTGTGCAAGAAATATGGTAGAGGAGAGGATGAACTACTATTCTTGGTGGTGGCAACCTGCATTTAAAATGATTATGGAACTGTCCCACTGAGAGAAAATACAGTTATCTTTTACGTTGCTCCCATGTAACTTAAAAGTGGTCCTATATATTAAAGTATGCTTAAATCTTTTCCTTATTATTAATAAAAGTGTCTATTCCATTAAAAAACAATGTAACTACTTATGGAAATGTTTCACAGGGAGAAGAATTCCTATCTATATAGATATCAATATCTCTATGTCTATATCTCTCTCTCTATATATATATCACTTAATGTGCAGAAATGATCATTTACTCTTGCCAAAGGATTAAGAAGTTAGTTTATGGGAGATTAATCAGTTAGTTTATAGGAATATTCAGTATCTCAGTTCTACAGAGAGGTCAACTTAGCATGCAGAGAGGATGTTTTAGAGTCTTATCTAAAGGCAATTGAGTCAGAGAAGCTTCTTCACTAGCTTCCCTGGACTTGCCTGAGACCAAATGATAAGTCAGTAGCAGAGCAAAGAGGTGACTGAATTGTCCAGATTTCCTGTTTGTATTTTCTAGTCCCTAGGCACCTCCTTTCTGTGTTGCCATTAGTGGAGTTAGTTACTGGAGTTAGTGATTTTTGTTTGTTATTGCCATTAATGAGTGGAATTAGTTACTGGAGTTAGTGATTTTTGTTTGTTTATTTGTTTGTTTTTGTTGATTTGTTTATTTTTCAAAAGGCACATAACAATAATAACTTTTCCCAGAATGAAATTCAGTCTGAGGACAGCTACAACCTAAAATTATCATACCCATTTCTTCCTAAGTTAAAGAATGCCAAAAAAGCTCTTTTGTGGTTTCACATCGTGCACTTAACACTTGTCTCAAACAATACAAGGTGGCTTTGAAAATATAATTGATAGCATGAACTCAGCTTTTCTAGTATTGAAATAATGTAGTCTGCAAGTGAATCAAAAAGGAATGTTTCCTGCTGGGAAAGCACCCCACACACAGGGCAAAGGTGCCCATGGATCACAGTGTAGGACAGCATTAAGCAACAGCAGTCTCTGTTAAATCTTTCAAACCTAACTGTGGTATTTGCTGTGTTGGAAACAGTATTTGTGAGCAGTTCTCAGCCCAACAGTTTACAGAAGTGATGGGTTCCACATTTGCATTTGAAGATGGTGAGCACAGGCGTTAGGATGGCAGGATGTGACCAAGGGACAGAGCTATCACAGCAGTTCTCAGGGTCATCACAGTGCAAACATCATTGTGTGTAATGCTTACATACCCTAGTGAACTGTATTGTGCAACTGCAGATAAACTCACCTCAGCACCTCTGAGAATATCTCTGCAGTTTGGGAAACAGTTTTTACATAGATGGTATCTTACCTCTGTCATGGGATCCCTACTCTTAGCCTAGGAAAGAGAATTAGCTTACAAAATAAATAACTAACTTAAAACCAAAGAGCAGGACTATATAAATGAGAGGTTTTGCTCACTTGTGCACACCAAGCTATTGCTCTGCAACAGTGAGACCAGGATCTAGAAGACCACACTGCTCAGCTTTTTTCCTGACAATATCTGTGACCTCTAGAGACCAGTCTCTTTTCTGCAATGTCCAATGACAGGACAAGGGGCAGTGGGCACAAATTGGAACACAAGAGGTTCAAGTTAAGCATAAGGAAAAACTTCTTTAGTGTGAGAGTAACAGAGCACTGGAACAGGCTGCCCAGAGAGGTTGCAGAGTCTCCTTCTCTGGAGGTATTCAAAACCCCCCTGGATGCCTTCCTGTGTGATCTACAGTAGGTGATCCTGCTCTAACAGGGGGGTTGGACTAAATGATCTCCATAGGTCTTCCTACTTGTCAGCAAAGCCTGGGGGTACAGCTGAAGTAATGAATGAGAGTGATGAAATTTGTAATAATGAAGTGAGACAGTGGTGGAAGGCCAGAACAAAATATGTGACCTGTAACAAAATAAGCTCATTGTTTGGGAGAAGCAAGCAAATGTATTTGGCATGGAGGATGGTACAGTAAGTGGAGAGTTGAGCAGAGCTGGGAAGATGAAGGGGAACCCATGCTCTGGTCACCCAGTGTTGTATCCTCCCAATTCCCCTTTCCTCTTTTTCACTGGTTCATCTGAAGAAAGAGAAGTGAAAATTAAGCTTTCCATCCCCTTTCACACGTGAGATCTGCTTTTTTTGGTGTGTGTGTGTGCAGCACTGGGGATAATAGGTGTTGAGGAGTCTGTTAACAACAGAGATTTGTGCACCTAATTACTTCTGCAGTGCACTAAGTGTTTGCCCAGTGTTAGTGGCCCCTGACCTGTTTTCTAATTAAAACTCACACTCTTTGTGTGTGTGTGTGTGCGTGTGCTTTTGTGAGCCTCTTCCCCCTCCAACCCTCTCCTACCCAAGTTCTCTTTCATTCTTATGATACAAGAGCTTGGGAAGCTCAGTGTCACCAAGCACATTAAGTACTGACACGCTGCAGCTCTCCAGGGAGCACAGATGGGGGCTTCAGCTGCAGCAGGTGCCGAGAAGACAGATCCCAACTCAGCCAGAGAATTATTGTGCATCATCTGTATGGGCCTATTGTTTAGATGCATCCAGCTCGGTCACACGCTACGTGGGGCAGTGGTGATGCTGAGGGGGGCTAATTCAATCACTGCTTTTAATTTAGGAAATGAAAAGGATGTTCTCCCCTCACTCCCTTCTCAGAATGCAGCACATTTCAGGACGGACATCACAGTCAGGCTATGTTTGCAGGAGAGGGGGGAAAGAGGGGGGATCAGCTGATTATTATGCCTACAAATGTATTTTCTATCCTCTTTCTAAGGGAGCTCTGTTCATTTTGTTGTGGCTAAAGAGAAAGATCAGGCACTAAGGTTAAAGCTACTGCTCCACAAGCTGTAATCCAAACTGCATTTTTGGCTGTGTTAATGAAACACTGTGTTGCATGCAGTGCTGGCCATCCATCCTGCACTAGGGACAGCAGAGATGGGATTTTTCAGCTGTAACTGACAGAGTTCATTGGACAAATTGCAAAAACAGTCTGCACCACGTGTGTCCTGCAGTCCTCAGGGCATCTAGGGATGCCACAATTATGCTCCTGGCCCTAAGAAAACCTTTTTAACCCTTGACTGCTATTCTTTTTGGGGATTGTGGCAACAAAGTAATAGCACTTGGCCTATGTTAAGATGTTAAGTCTTCCACTTCCCACTGGCACTGCCCTAATTACAGCTGTTAAGGCATTTGGGGAAGAAAGGGGAGAGACGGGAAAGAGGGACGAATCAAGTGATTTAGCTGAATTTATTATATGAGTGTTTGTAGCCCGGTAGTTCTCAGCACTAGAGAAGGGAGGTGTGCTAGCCTGGGATGTGGAGGATGTCCCCTGCCTCCCTGCTGCCCAGCCCATGCCTTCCTCTGCCAGGACACAGACCTCCTCAATTGCACAACCTTTTGAACAGCAGGAGCCAAAAGAAGCTGTCCCAGTGTTGTGTTTGCTTTCAGGATCACACTAACACCACCAAGACCCATGGTCCTCGCCTGTGCCCAGCACAGCTGAAGCCATCATGGAGTTCCTCTCCTTTCTGCAGCAGCAAAGCTAAGGCAACAGTTCCCTTTCTGGCACAGAAGTAATGCTCTTCCCCACCAACCCCTCTGGGATAGAGGTGAGATCTGGATGTTTCCTTGCATGCCAGAAAATAGGCCGTCTACCCAAGCCAGCAGAAAATTTGCACACAAGTGACTGCCAACCAAGGACATTTTGCATGTCTTGGGTGAGGTGTGGCAGCAGGGCTGCCAATGCTGTGTTTCTCCTGGTGATGTTCCCTTTATTTACAGAAATTAATGCTGGGAAGGCCTGGCATCTGTGACTGAGCTCACACACTTGGGTACTTCCTTCTCTACCACAGGATTCATGGTGTGTTCACAGAAAGACTTCTGCTTCTGGCAGATAGAGCCAGAACTTAGTCCCACTGCTTTTTTAAGCAAAGTGATCTAGAGTGTAACTTCCAGCACTGCTGCTACCTTTCTTATCACCTCCTGCAGCTGACTTGATCACAGTACAGTGTGACTTACGTATTTCCAGTTTAAATACAGTATTTGAATATTCTCGCTTTTAAACACAGTATCTCCATAAGAAGTTGAGTTATGGAAGTTTCAAGACCTTATTCTAATCCAGAAGTGTAAATCCCAATGTGTTTGCACTGGTTATCTCTATAAATTTCCCTACGCAGTTAAAGCATCATTATTATTAATACTCTGTGCCATCATATTATATGATCATGGTGGAGTAGGTATAAATCAATGTTAATAAATCTGTGTCCCACAGAATAGTCTGTAAGATTTGGCACTGATTTTTAAGCCTACTGTCTCAATCAAGACTTAAGTTCACCACAGAGGGTCATTCTTTCCACTGGAAACTTTTTAGGAAGCATTGAATCAAAATGGTTGGTAACTGGTGTCCTTAATAACTGACTGGATGGTATAAATCCTGGTGTCTGTTTTACATTGATGAGTCCTAGAGTTGCTGACATTGTAGGTCTTTCCATAAAGCCATACCTGGGTAAGATCTAAAGAAGAGTTGCAGGTATGGAAAACTGATTCTCTCCCTTCATTGCTATGCCACAACTCATGCACTAACTGTAATGCCAGAGGAACTAATTATATGTAAAATATTTCAGAAACTGGAGGTTTCTGCAGAGGAGGTGCTCTTTTTTCTAAATCACTTACTTGAACTGGTCTTCACCATAGTAGCAACCAGATTTGAGTAAAACTGTGAAATTCAAGGTCAGGAAAAAAATAAATGAATAAATTAAAAAATAAAAGAAGTGATTGGTGATCCAAGATAATTGGTTAATGAGCTTACTGAGCTAGTCCCAGTTGCAAAGTCAAGGAGATTGGGTGGAAGGATCTACAAGTTATAAAAAAGGAGTAGCATTCTTTGTGGTTTTTTTCTAAAGTAGAGAAAATTCTCCTCTTAATGATTATGTCCTGTCTTTGATCCCCTATGGGCCAAAGGGTAAGGAGTATGTAACAAATATTACTGGACATATGAATGCATTTTGAACAAACGATGTAAGAGGATAAACTATGTGCACTTGTCTTGGGAGTCCCAATTATTTTCTCATGGATAGAATGGAACAATGTTATGTGCAGTGAAACTTTGGTTTCACAGGTTTTTTGTAGAAATAAATGACAACTAAAATCAGTGGGATTAAACCCCCATATTTTTGTAGGAATAGCTCATGCTCTGGTTAATCCCATATAGATAAAGGATTGAGGGTGCTTTGACTGTGACAAAAGGCAGAGTGCCTTGGGAGTAAAGAAGAAAAAAGCAAACATCTCCTGTGTTGTTACTCTTGCTGACATGTTATTCGGCAGTGGGGAAGGTTGTAAGGCACAAGGTTGGTTGTTTCAAATAGCCCATTTATCTATGCATAATTAAAATACAGGATGTGCCCCTGACATATATGTACTATTGTATAATACTGCAGTACCACAAAATATTTGGGATTTGGGTAGTGGTTGTTAGTAACATCCCTCTTCAAAACCTTTTACCTGTAGCACAGGAATAAAAGAGTTAATGCATGATCTCATTCATGGGTCTGGCAAACTGTCCCTTTGATCAGCCTGTGCATATTTATAACTAAAACCTCTCAACAGTTTAAGAAAATCCCAACAAAATGTTTGTAACAAGAAGTGTATCTTTCACCATAGACTATATATTGTGATAGTATGATTTACCCAGGCACTTGGTCAGGAGTAGGTAAAGCTCATTTGAGAAATGTTTATGGGGTTGAGAATGACTGATAGACCTTTTCTTACAAACTAGAACCAACTGAAGCAAAGTGTTGCACCCAACTGGAGAGCCTGTATCACCTCTTCTGGTTGGTGACTTGAGTTCATCATTATCTGACTTCAGAAATTACCTAAGAAGGTGCAAAGTTGTGGTCATGTTTGATGGGGCAGGAGGAAAGGGAGATGTGTTTTGTGTTTGCATGAACATGCTGAAGTGCTGCTTTTAAAAATAAGTGAAAGGCAAAAATTAATTTGGAGGCCAGTCAATAAGGAATCCGTTGCTTTTATTGCTGAAAAACAGCTTGTCTACAAGGGAGATGAGTCAGGACAGTATTAATGAAGCTACTAAAAGACGAGTTCATAAAGGAGGCATCAAGGTAATCTAATAAAAGGACTTCAACTATCTTGTACAGCATTCCTCTTCAGGACTTGAATTGTTTATGAATGGCATCAGGAGGATTTGAAAGGACTGAATTTTCTTACTTCAGTTTAGTTTGAGATATTTATGAAGGATTCATGCAAACTACTGGCTCTTTTAGCACAATGTTGCTAATGAGAGGCAAATAACAAAAACAGAGCAAATTTTCTGTGATCTTCAGAGAGATTTCTAACACAATGTGCCTCAGTAAGCCATGCATTCATGTAGGGTGCCTCATTGCAGGCCAGGGGTGTTTTAGACTTGCTTGGGAAGACACCGAGATATGTTTCATTTGCCTGTATGGCAAAAAAAGCAATTCTGTCAGCTGTGGAGTTTACACAACCCAGATTTCTGTGGATTTCAGTCCTTTATCTTCCACTTCCCTCTTTCCACTCTTCCCATTCCAGTAATGCCACCCTGTCTCCTGTGTCCCACCAGGAGCCAGGGGACAGCTGCACACTCTGTGTTGCTCCCACGCCCTGAGCTCACTTTCCTCAGAGTGAAGGATGGACAGGCTGAGCACTTTCCCTTCAGCAGGTTGCTAATTATAGTCTTTCAGCTTTATCCTGATGCTGAGCGTTTTTCACAATTTGTTAAAATAATTTAATTGCCTTGGAAATATCTGTTCCTCGGGGCCAGTGGCTCAGGAGCTGTTAATGAGGGCTAGATAGTGACAGCACAACCTGGGTGCCTGCTGGTATTTGACTGTCACCTAGAAGATAATCTTTGTCTGATGGAGATGTGGAAGGTATTAAATTTGGCAGAGCATTGTAACACATGGTGCTGAGAACCACAGGGATGGACCTCTGAGCCCTCCTGCTTCTTTGTGCAGATTGGAGCATAATTGCATTTATTCTACATGAGCCCCTGTAGAAAAATACATTGGTAGCCTCTTTTATTTTAGCTTTCTGGAAGTGTTTTGGCTGGGGAGCAGCCTCTTCTTGAAGTTGAGAATGCCCAAAGATATATGGGAGTTCTGCTATCAAGCTCTGTTTTCTGAAAATTTGAAATATTACTCGTTTTTCTATCTATGCCAGTCATGGAGTGTGGGTATTTTGTTCTGTTCTGTCCTTAAAACATTTGTACCCTCAAGCTTCTATCTGATGCATTTTGTTGAAGTATGTCTTTATTATAACCTCAAATGTTCTGAAGGGAACAAACAGTGACAGGAAGGTCGGATTATGTAAAGTTGTTCAAAGAGAGTACAAAATAGGGTCAAAAATTCATAGTATGAAGGGACTTGGCACACAATAAGCTGCTAGTTAGGTGGCTGCAGGTTTCTAATGTGATAATATAGTGTTTAAAGGTAACATAAGATTTTTGCTTTTTTTTCCTATGAAAATATCAGATTTTAGAAAGGAAGAAATCAAAGGCACTTGAAACCAAGCTAAAAACAAACTGCAAACAAAAACTGTAAAACAAACTGCACTCCTGGCAGAAATAATCATATGTTGACCATATGACTTCAGATTGTGTGCATGACACACATTCTGTTTTTAAAAAACTCTTTCTTTTTTTTTTTTTTTCATTAATCATGATCACTTGGAAGGGAATTCTTTAGCATGGCAAAAATGGACTTGCTATATAGTAGATTAGCTGGGGTGAAAATATTGCATATAAATGTAGTGTTAAAGGGTCCTCATTCTCAGACAAAGAGGAACAATAGTTTAAATGGGCTGGGCTTGTCATTGCAACAAATCATTTGATAGGACTTCAGCAAAACTTTGAGCTGTGGCTCAAATGAAAGAGTTTGCAGAAACACTTTCAAGAATGTTTGCATTTCTCCACGATCAGATCAAGAGCATTCAACTGACCTCATGCCATCATGTACAGATGAATCATTTGCCTGTTTAAGAAGTAACATGTAAAAGGTTTTGTGGAGTAAGAAGTGTAATTACAGAACAGTGTATACAGAGTGGGAAAAGTGATTCATTGACTCCTCCAATGCAAGTTTTCTGGCTGGTTGTGCTGTTTTAAGTGCAGACTGGATAAACTTCTTGAAAAGGCAAAGCAAACTAAAATACAAGTGTTGTATGGAATCTCTTAAGTATTGGCCATATCATGCCTGAAAGTGCTGCTGAAAGATGTAAAAAGTAAGCTACAATTCATAATGCAATAAATCCTTGTGGTGATCAGCACTCAGAAGGGGCTGGCATTGTGGCCCTCTTGCCACTCCTTTACCTTAGAATTAAGAGTTTGGTAAGAAAAATATGTGCATTCCTAGGAGGTTTTTAATACTCTAGCACCTAGAAATCCAGACATAGGACTTTTTTATTTAGTTCTCAACAAATAATCTAAGACAGCCCTTATATCTAATAATTTACCATACGGACATGAACCAGAAAATGGTTGGTAGACCTTGAAAATGGAGGAACAGAGCTGCTCAGTCTTTCTGGGCTTTAAAAGTATTGTATTTTAGGGTGACAATAAACCTGCTGATCATGCAGCAAAAACAAACCCAAAGCATAATCAGTGAGGATGCTGCAGGCATTTTGGCCAGCTGCAGCAAACCTGACTTCTGGAGCGGAGCAGTGAGATCTGTCAGGAGGTGGCACATGCTTTGACTTCCCTGAAAATCCATCCAACCTCATTTAAATGATGAGCCACAGAAGCCTAGTGACTTGTTTGAGTCCTAATCTCTCATTCTTGTTGCCATTAGCCTCCATGTCAGTGCAGTTTCTGGTCCAACTTCCTCCCCCTCTCTCTGCCAAACTGCAGCCACGTGGATCTGCTGTGCTTTTATCCCCAAGCCTGTATCACCCTGTACAGTCTCGTTTTCCCTGCTGCTTTGAACTGTGGCTTGTCTTTCCTAGTCCTCACCTCACTCCTTATTTTAGTGCCCTCCTCCACTTCCCACCTGAGCTGGTTTGTTCACTGCATTTGGACCAGATGGCTCCCTCCCCCCTGCTCCTGGGATGCTGGCCACCCACTCCCGAGAGAGGCGTCATGCCCGGGCTCTGCTCCACCACTTGCCTCCGCGCCGCTGATGGCTTACGGGAAAGACCAGGTTTGCCCTTGTGGTCCTCCAGGAGGATGGCACTCGGGTAACTTGGCTGGATGCTGGGGCACTGGGTGCTTAGTCAGGAGTGTAATTTTTAGCAATCTGAATTTCTGAAATGTTATTTTCTTTATGTCTGAAACCTGGCCAGATGCTCTTCTTTGCCTAACTTGGAAGCCGTCTCTGCCAAACTTCAGTTTTCTCTTTCAAAAAAGCAAGTCACCTTGCCATTTCAAAGAGGAGAAAAAAATACTCCTCTAATGTCCAAACCAGTGTTTTTTCTAGTATTTTATTTAGAAACAGTTGAACAATTGTGACTGCTTTCTAATTTATTTATTTTTTTATTAAACATAATCAGCCTAAGGCAAACATTCAGCAGAGGCAGCATCCAAATGGATAAGGTTTGGCAAAGCCAGAAGCGACTGTGTCCTATAATGCAAAGTGTCTGCCAACCTTACTGGGCAATGCTAGAAGTTTTTTTATAACAGAACAGGCCTGAAGAAACACAAATTTCCATGTCACACAGTTCAGGATTTTTGGGGATTGTACAAAGAAGGAGAGATGAACATTACGCCAGTTGAACTGGAAAAAAAATAAATCAAAAGCTGCAAACCCATGATGCTTTATGCTTCTTATCTGCTTTGTTCTTTCTTCATTTTATTTTGCATTTATTTATTTAATTTTAATACGGACAGCTTGGAATTTCAAAGCTATCCTGCCTATGACTTTTTAAAAGCTTTTTATTTCCTGAGGCAATTTATATACTGAAAATGAGTATGAGGTACTTGTGAGTGCTCATGACTTTCAAGAACAGAAAAAATTGTCAAGTTCAGGTTTAAATTGGATAAATTACATTTTCCCCTCTGCGTGAATAATTGCATGAAAGCCCGCGTTTGGTTAGCAGGTTAGAAACACTTCTAGTGTTTGCAGCAAAATCCTGAATGGTGCTTAGTGGGTTTTATTATTTCGTTCGCTCCTCCCTTAATTTGATATGAAGCCTTGCAAGAGAAGAAGGCAATTGGCATCTCATACCTTTCAATTTATTAGACTTTTTTTTTCAAAACACAGCTGTATTTAAGCCCATCTTCCTGGCCCCAACTGGGAGAATTCATCTTTCCTTTGCCTGATATACTCTTTTCATCTGAATCATCTTCTGACACATGACCCTTAGTAATTAAAATTATGGAGGCTTTCATAGACTACACATTCAAGAGTCTAATAATCTAGTTGGAGGTGATGCATTTTAGGAGATTGGTTTTATGCACATCTGCTAAACTAATTGCAAAGTCATTATTTGCTTCGATAGAGCCTCCTCCCCACCATCCCCCAATGCAACATTTGCTGTTGCAGAGGCAATTGACCTCCACAAAGGACTTCTACCAGTTTGGGCTGTGTCCTTTTAGAGAAATGACCTGATCCTTGGTCATGCAAATCAACAATACTGACCAGCTGTCCTTGATTTTGCTGTGTGGCCATAAAACTGCATTCTGTGTGTCACAGCCCTGGGGAATCTGATGGGGTGGCCCATGCCATGAACTTTTGTGTTTGGATGTTTGCCTGGTTTTTGCTCTTTCGACAACTGTACCCATTGAGCTAATAAAAAGTGTGACTTTCTCCTTTAAATCCCATCTCTTTTATGTCTTTAGACCATTGGCTTTGCCATGATGGATGCTATGACAAAACGTGCTACTATTGCTGCCTTTCCTGGTACCACAGCTCAGTGGCACAGCATCAAAACACAATCGATGTGGAGAACAAGGTCTAAAAGCATCTTGGTCGATCTTTGCTGTTGTAGTTCCAGAGAATCTTTCCAGCTTCATATACTCCCCCCAAAGAGCAGTTCAGCACTGGCAGTTGAAATCACAGATGGTGTTTTTGAACCACTTGTTTAAATAAAGCTCTGGCAAGCTTCCTTCTCTTCCTGGAACCCACATCATTTATGTTCAGTGTGGTGACAAGTTCCTTCTCCCCATCCCTAGTCACATAAACTCAGACCTCCCAGTGCTGCTCTCCTGGCTCCTTCTCCCTTTGACTTTAGCTCCAATGTGTGGAATAATTCCTGTCTCCTACCCCAAAAAGTGGGACAGAGAAGTAGCATCCTTGTTGTGCAGATGTGATTTTGAGAGAGAGTGAGAAAGCATGTCTGGCTTGTCTGAGTACAGGCAGAAAATCTACAGGCCAAGCCCCAGGCCAGTAAGCATATTTACAAAGTTGAGCTCCCTGCCTTTCTGTGACTCTGCAGTGACTTCCCTTTAGATGAATGCAGCAACAGTATTGATAATTTACAAAGTTAGGTCTGCCTTCACTCTCACCTGTATCCTTATTTTAAAGCCTACCAGCTTAAACTAATGCACACTTTTCTTCTCCTTCTTCTCTCCTAGCTGGTATTTCTAGACACCTGGTTTCATGGTAATTCTCAATTTAAACCATGACAAAGACACTCTAAGTTTAACATCATTTTTAGGACCTAATCCAGCAATCATTTGCTACCAGGTGCACTGTTGAATACCTTGACAAGTCTCATTTCAGGAAAAAAAAGCTCCACCTGGAAATGTCTCATAGCTCCATTTTTTTCCTGGTGACTCAAAGTGGCTCTTCAAGTGCACAGCCTTTAATAAGAGACAGTGTTTTCCTTTTAAATCACCTGACATAGACTATTGCTTCATTTCTGTTTGGAAGATGGACTGCTGACAACTACCATCAGGTCTCATTTGTTAAATTGTTAAACTGGCAAAATGAAGCGTAGTTTTGCAAATACACTTCTAACAAAGATAACTTGGATGGTATATTCATAAGAGGAAAGTCAGAGCATCCCTCTCTGTGGGTATGCATTCATGCCCAGGCCATTCCTTCAAGCTCTAGACATCAGGCAAAATGGAAGTCTATGTTGTCAAAATAACCTACTATGAATACAGTGTGTGACAGCAGCTGGTTTGGAGAAGTGTGTATGGCCTTTCTGTCTCTTTCTCACTCATTTTACTGCATGTGGATTGCAAGTGGCCAAGAAATAGATCCTCTCCTTGTACCTGCAATGTTTTTTATGTAAAATATGCTCTCATCCATTATAGTTTGCACATCACTTTTCTGTTTGGGATTTCTCTACTGGCAGCTTCCCTGCTAGTGAGAATTCATGTTTATACACCAAGATAGTGCCAGTGGTTAAACACATGGATGTTGGGATTCAATGTATACTCAGCAAATGAGCTGGATTTGTGTGGTAGAACTGAGCTGGCTGTAACTCAAGAGCATATATGGTACAACACATCTGCTTAGTGTCAACCCCATACAGGCACAGTTAAGGAAACCACTTGGCCAGTGTATGCAATTCCACAGCATAAATCCAGATTCCTTCTCTCCTTTTGCCAGGCAAAACCTGTGAGTCACTGTCTGGTAAAGACCAGCAGTGTTTACTAGCAGAAGCTGAAGCCCCCAGGGCCTCAGGCTGGCATCTGGAGCTGCCCCAGTGGAACAAGCTATCTATCCTCAAACCAACCTCCCTCAAAAGCTCCAGTGACCTTCTGCCAGGGAAGTCTATATGTTTGGGTCATAAAGATACAGGTGGGTAACTCTGCAGTTCATGGTTTTAACAGCTTTTGTAGCTACCTCCAGAAGAATGGTTTTCTCTCAGAGCTTTTCTCTCAAGAGGCAAATTGGTTTTCAACAACTTCTATTAGACTGTTTTTTCTTTCTTTCTTTTTTAATTCCCAGGTGTTTCTTGCACACAAATTAAATAGTCACAGCAGTTGTATATATCCAACAGTTATCCCAAGTGGAAGAAATTCTTTGCTTTTCATCCCTGTGCAAGAAATGGATGTGGTGACTCTTCCACATTCCTCATCTCAACCTCCTCCTCTCACCCATGCGTTTTTCTTGCATTTTGCAAGAATCCGCATTTTTTATTTCTCCATTAATTTGGCTTTTGATGCTGCAGCAAAATCTGTGTGGGCAGACCCTGCCCATGCAAAGAGTCTCTTTAAAAGCAGCATGACTGGATGTGAAAACTCTGTGCAGAGTAACATGCAAGGTGGGGACCGTCCTTATTTTCATATCTAACCGGTCAGTGGGCAAGATTTCCTGTAATCAGTTGTGTCTGCTTGTATATCTGCTCAAGACAACTTATTTTTTATAAGGAAGGGTACAATAGTCTCCTTATTACAACAAGGCAGGTGGGCTTAGTCTACTTATGTCAAAGTATGTTTTGTATGGAGAAGTCAACAGAGTGGTGAAGGGCAAGGATAAAGGTACATGCTTTGTGTTTCTGCCAGGTTATTGGGTTTGCTCTTAGGTGTTGCACAAGTTTGTGTGTTCATAACTGAGTGTGGGGACACAGAGAGAAGAGAGGTAGGCATTACCACAGCATGTAGCCAAGACAATTTAATAGGGAAGAAAGGGATGTATTTAGACAAATAGGGAAGGGACAGAGCAATCAAATGGCTTGCCTAGTATAATGCAGAAAGTTTTTGTAGCTGGAACTGAAAACAAATCTCCTGTGTCACAGTTTAAAACCTTTTGAAGATCGGGTCATTTCTAAGTAAAATAGAAGCTGAATTCTATTTTCTTTTAATAGTCTTTAATACCATACAATTATGACTGTATTAAAACATTCACAAAATTATGAGCCATTAAAGGAGAGGCAGAAGGGAAAAAACTTTTACAAAATTCTTTTTAAAAGGACCTGAATCTACAAAATTGACATTTTTACTTAATGAATTTTAAACAGGATAATGGAATATTAAACTTGGTCTTTGAGGCTGCCATTTTGAATAGAACTCATGATGGCATGACTTAAAAAATTCTAATGTCTAATCAGCCCAGGAGGAATTGAGAACCGCCTTCTCAGTTGTCGTGGTGAAGTGCTCCTTCTCCAAAATGTCCACTGAAAAATGTTGCACATAGCACCCTTGTAGGATGGGAATTGGAGGGGAATTAAGACAATTATTACGAATAACATGGTAAGATTCATGTTTGCAAGATACAATTGATCATGCTCTATTTGATCAGGAAAGTAAGTGAGAAACCTCTGGTCTCCAGGAATGTCAATATATTGCTTTAGATGGGTATTCTGATTGTTGCCAGCAGACAGAGATGGAAGAGAACTTGGCATTTAGATTTAAAAAAATCTGCAATGTGAAAATCCCTGGCATACCTATTGAGATATCACAAGGCTTTCATGCTTCAGTGAACTACAAATAATCCTCATTCAAGTGATCCTGCCTCAAGCTGCAGCCTTACACCCTTCCTTGGTGTATGGGACCAGCTGAGTTGCTGAAATGGTCACTTTCTCATACTCGTTGCTTGCTGTGAGGTATGAACTGCTGTTCTCATAGCCAGTTGCCATGGCATTGCATGCCTATATTAATAATGTGTGTTACTAGGCTGAGGAATGTAACTGCACATGCTCACAGTTGCAAATAAAACATTTATACATTAGACTTTAATTACAAACAATAATTTATCATTTCCTGGCCCTTTGTCAGAGAACTTAAGCACCTGTGTGCTTTCTAGGAAGCCTTTTAGGTAGAGCCCAATCAGCAGAAAAAAAATACATAGAGGATTGCAGTGGGAGCTCACGATAGGAAGATGCACGTGTGGTTATTGTTTAGCAGGGTAGGAGATGCAGGCAGGATCTGGGTGATTTGCTTGAAATTACATAGCAAATTTTATTTGGGGGGTGAAAATAGAAGACAGATGTCTGCCATCTAGGCTGAAAATTTCAAGTCCACCTTTCTTCTGAATTGAGAGTGCTACTAATTTATCCACAAGCTGGGATGTTTCTGTCTTCAGCTGAAACAGCCTGACAGAAAATGGAAAATTAGTCTTCACTGTTTCACTTGAAGCTTGAAGAGAAGCAGGTTCATTTCTTAAGCATAAATTCACTTCTGTGACTGATTCATTAAGTCTTGTGCTGTATATTTCTTTGATCTTGAAAAGCAAAGGGTCAATCTGCTAGTGTTTGTGCTGCAGTTAATCCAATGAATTCAAGATGAGTTGGTTGGGTCAAAAAGAACCTGCTGGACCACAAAGCATCCAGAAATGTATTACCAATATATTTGACATTTAAATCCTGAGGATTGTGAATGTTTTAACACTTATGGGGGCAGGGACAGTACAGCCTTGAAAAGCTCAAAGGAATGGCATGAAATTTTTTATGCATTAGGCAAACTGGTTATCAGATGTCTTTAGCCAACTAGAGAAGTTAGATACTTTTAGATCAATCTTAATGCAAGCTATTCTGGGATTTCTGCATTGAAGTCCAGCTTAGATCTAGTCATGTTTAAATTTAAAGCATTAAAATACTACTTTTATTTTATTTTGTTATGAAGTATAAGCAGCAAGACTCAGTTTTGGATCCATGGTTCTCCACAGCTTTACCTTTACACTCCTGATGGACAGTTTTAATTACATTTATCCTGCAGCTCAGCTTCCACACTGAAGGGAAAGTGGCTGCAGCAAAGAGCAGAGAACAAAGTGGAGGTCTGGAGACTGGAGAGTGTCACTTTGCAGGCTATTTTTTCTCTACTCCCGTAAATTATTTCACAGTGCAGCTCAATTAGCTTCATGTGAAATACAACTTTTGGCCTGTGGAAGGAAAGACATGTATTTATTTATTTTTTTTTCATCTTCTTTAAGCCTTTGTCAAAAGCATGATGATGTGTGGATAGAAATTGTGTTCATAAGCCCTGTGTACAATCATGTCTTTGGGCATTGCCCTCTCCATACTCGTAGTGGCTCCTGCCCCTGGTGGCTGCTTACAGGATGTGCAGAAAGCTCTTTTTCAGCTATTCAGGAATGCTGTCAGCAAGGAGTAACATTGCTTATGGAACAGCAAAAATAAAAGCTACAATGACACTAAACTGGGAGGAGTGGCTGACACACCAGAAGGCTGTGCTGCCATTCAGCAAGACCTGGACAGGCTGGAGAGTTGGGCAGGGAGAAACTTGATGAAATTCAACAAGGGCAAGTGTAGAGTCTTGCATCTGGGGAAGAACAGCCCCATGTACTAGTACAGGTTGGGTGCTGAGCTGCTGGAGAGCAGTGTAGGTGAAAGGGACCTGGGGGTTCTGGTGGACAGGAGGATGACCAGGAGCCAGCAAAGTGCCCTTGTGGCCAAGAAGGCCAATGGCATCCTGGGGTGCATTAGAAAGGGTGTGGTTAGTCGGTCAAGAGAGGTTCTCCTCCCCCTCTATTCTGCCCTGGTGAGGAATATTCTGGGATATTGTGTCCAGTTCTGGGCCCCTCAGTTCAAGAAGGACAGGGAACTGCTTGAAAGAGTCCAGCGCAGAGCCACAAAGATGATGCACGGAGTGGAACATCTCCCTTATGAGGAAAGGCTGAGGGAGCTGGGTCTCTTTAGCTTGGAGAAAAGGAGACTGAGGGGTGACCTCATCAATGTTTACAAATATGTTAAGGGTGAGTGTCAGGAGGATGGAGCCAGGCTTTTTTCAGTGATATCTAGTGATAGGACAAGGGGCAATGGGAACATAGGAGGTTCCATGTAAACATCAGAAAAACTTTCTTTACTGTGAGAGTGACAGAGCCCTGGGACAGGCTGCCCAGAGAGGTTGTGGAGTCTCCTTCTCTGGAGACTTTAAAAACCCACCTGGACAAGTTCCTGTGTGATGTGCTCTGGGTGACCCTGCCCTGGCAGGGTGGTTGGACTGGATGATCTTTCGAGGTCCCTTCCAACCCCTAGGATTCTGTGATTCTGTGATACCTGACCAAAAGCTGGCATCTCAGAGAGGAAAATTACAGTGCAGTCTCTCAAGCAGATGGATGATCACTTTGTGTGGTTCTGTGTTTAAAATAAAAGATTTATTTAATTCATCAAATATATTGTTCCTGATATAAGGATAACAGTGGATGTCATGTTTAAGTTCTGTTCCCACTCCTAATACTGCACTTTCTAAATACAAAAGCAAAACCAAACCTACAGCAGTAATAATAGCTACTTCTTCTTCTTTTTTTTTTTTTTTAAACTAGAATATATTGCTTAAACTTCAGGCAATTTATTAAAGAGAAAAACATAATTTCAAATACTTAAGACAGTTTTTAGAGTAAATTCCTTCAAAGTATATCTTCTATTGGAAGCATCCAGTATGTATAGCACAGTGCTCTGGCAAGAGGTGAAGTGTTAATGTGAAGATTGTACCAGTTTAGATAGGAGATACTCTATTTAATCAGTACCAGATGTAGAACTTGGAAAAATGAAAATAAATCAATAAAAGATGGTGGAGCTTGAGATTCTGTAAGATTTCTTAATCCTGAAGTAGCTTTTGAAAGAAAGTAAGGAAACCCTGGTATCTGAGCTGTATGCACTAGTAAAAAAATCAGCATTGCCAGGATTGGGAAAGAGATGACCAGTAATGGGAGACTTCTCTGAATATTTATTGAGGAATTGAACTGTCAGATTGTCTTCCTGGCAGGAGTACACAGCCTGAGATCTAGGAGAGCAGGAGCATATCAGCTTTCTCTTTTTTCAGCCTATGGCTTCTTGACTGTTTCCATCTCCATATCTCTTCATGTTACAAACATCAGTTTCTAGTGCCTGGTGAAGATCAGCTGTGGACCATGATTATGGATGATGTTGCCAAACAGCTTTCTGCTCTCCATGTGTAACATCTCTTTCTGGCATTTGTTTGGTTGTTCATGACAGATGCAAAAGTGGCTTGTTTGGTTTGGTTTTTTTTGCCTTTGAACTTCTAATGTGCTAGACATGAGCGAAAGAAACAGTACACACACATATAGGAGGTCTTTGGCCTCGCTGCTGATAGCCATGCTAATGTGTGTGTTTCTGCAGTGCTATTAAATATGTTAGGTAGTGGCTTTCCCAGAGAAGACTCCAGTGAACAGGAGAGCCAACAAAGTCAGAAACTTGGGTGGAACTTCCTGTCAGGAAGGTGTATTTTGTTCTACACAAGGGCGAGCATTTGGAGAGGGCGAGGGGTAACATGATATTTTGTGTGTTGCTTGGTGGGGTGTTTGACTGCAAATTGTAAATTACAGGGTTTGGGCAGTAATCTGCAGTCTGCTTGGAGAATACATGTCCTCAACATGGCAGGTATTTTGCAAGCTGTTGTGAAAAGGCAGTATTCAGCAGACTGTTTGCTGGGACTGAGGAGGAAAACGAGCTGACCCAGGAGAAAGGATGAAAACTCCAAGAAGCCCAAGAGGAAATGAGAGCTATGGGGGGATGGAAGGATTTGTTCTTTTTCTTGTGCCTGCCTTCAAAGACATGGGAAACCCGAGGTAGGGGGAGGAATGATAATCACTTCTAAAATAGCACTGAAGAAGCCTGGAGTGCTGCAGGGACAACAGAAATTGCTGGGAGCTGGGGCTGTAGGTGTTTAATTGCTGTTGAAGGGGATTACATGCAGATGAATCCTCAGCAGGAAGGGGAGACGTGAAAGCTTAGAGGGGAGGCCTTGTGGGTTCACACTGATACCTGGAGGAGAAGGTGAGTTGCCTACACAAGCCAAAACTTCTAAATGCCTGTTAGATAACACAGCAAAGAGGCTGATCCATGGAAACAAGGACTGAAAGATGTAGGCAAAGGGGGAGAAGGGCTGATGGGTGAGAATATGAGATGTGGAACAGGCTTTCTCCAGGGTAAAGCCTAAAGCCAAACTCAAAAAGTTTTCAAGCAAGAAGGCATGATGTATGCATGTATGTATTATACCCCAGGAACTGCATGGCCCCCAGGCTCCCCTTTTCCCTGCTGGAGGAAAACTGCAGTTGGTATAGAGATTAATAGCAACAATGCCTCAGACTTGAGCTATATACCTATAGCAGAGTTCAAAAATGTCTCCTTCCTACACCTCTGCCTGTCTGCCAGACACTTGTTTCTGCCAAAATGCTGACAATATAGAGGTGGATTAACAACATGAGGTGTTAAGATACTACAGCCTTTTACGAGTACCCCAGTCTGTACCTGCTCTGTGTCACATCACAAATGTCCCCAGTGCATCCCTTGCTACCAGGCCCATGGCATGCTAGGGTACCCACATACAGAGCTACGTCTGCTGCTGGTGGAGACCTCTTGCAACCATCCTGCCAAACAGGTTTACCATGAGGTCCTTCCCAGTCTGAATGGTCCGAAAGGCAGAAACATCCTGTGGTCAGAAAAGTGGAGTGGGTAGGCAGGGAGCATATTTTGCCAAAGATCCTTAGTTAGTCAAGGTAGTGAAGATGCTGGCTAGCTAGCTACCTCCAGTACTGTCCAGCTCAGCAATGAAACACAAAGTAAATGCAATGCAAAGGGAAGTGAAGCAATCCTAACTTTATGCATAGAAAATGGTTCTAGATTTTTATTATTCAGGATATTAGTGTGATTTCAATAGATAACTCTATAAAAATGGTAGTGCAGTGCCCAGTAGCAAATAAAGCAGCAAAATTCGAATATTTTGGAATTATTAAGAAGGCTTGTAGCACAAAACATCAGGTCATACTTATGCCCTGTATAAATTAATAGGATCTCTATCTCCAGAATGTCATGTGAAGTTTCACTTGACTTTCTACACCTCAGGAGCATATAAACAGGTGGAGAGGGCTCAGAGAGCAGTGAGAAGGATAATCACACAAATTCATAGGATGATTAAGTAGATTAGGAGCCTTTAAGTGTTAAAAAAAATTACTCTGGGAGAGGACAACAAAGACCTATACCATAGCAAAAGCAAGAGATGCTTAGATGCTTGTTAAGAGAAGTGTCTTTATAATTAGACTGGATTTTATTTTTAGACTTATTATTAGATTTTATTTTTAGACTTATTATTATACTTTATTATTAGATGGAAGTATTTCAATAACAATAAGGTACAAAGCTCTAAGGCATAATTTGGAGCCATTACCTAACAGTGGATATCTGATAGTTGGTTTTATGCATTTTAACTTCTTGCTGTTCTGTTTTCTATATGTCTCTGAAATTTTATGTTTGTACCTTTTAAAATTCCTGCAGAAATAGGTATTTTATATCTTCACTGAGGAACGGGAGTGAGGGAGAAGGAACGTGTCTATGAACTTAAGTATTCCCTTCTAATGTAACACAATGGTACAAATGCTCTGGTTTTGGTTTTACTTGGAAGTTGAACCTCTCTTAAGAGGCAGACCCTTTCTTGGTTGGGATAATGAAATTTAATGTCCCATAATGTGAAGAGTTACTACATCAGGATGGGTGTTGTGTTGTAGGGTGCCCTAAGCTATTGGCCAAGTGCCAGCAGGTAGGAGGAACAACTACAAAAAACTTGCTTCAGGCTGATTAGGAGAAAAATTGCTTTGTTTTTAGAACTGTGATAATATACATAAGCATCTCAGTTGGGTTTTATAATCTCTACTTTTTTGTGCTTTGGATATCGAGTGTCTATTAAGTAGCTTTCCAGTATATTCTGTTCTGAAAGATCTTAAAATATTTTGAGTGATTGCTTTCTCTTCTTTGAACCTACAAACTGCATTTTAAAGTAGGACAGTGAAAATGTGATGTGTGGTTTTTTAACATTCCTGTTTAACCCAAGTGAAGTAAAAAGTTTGCCTTATCAAAAGGGTGTAGTTAGACATTCCCAGAAGAGTGTGCATTTTCTTGTTCTTGGGGTTTTAGAAGTTGAATCCATGAGGGAGGGAACACAACAGTCAAGATCCCTTCCCAAGAGACAAAGTGCTGCTTTATCTTATGCATTTTTCTTATGATTTTTTAAGCACCAGCTGCTGTCTTTTTTTTGTCTTTTTTTTTTTTTTTTTTTTTTTTTTTTTTTTGCCACTTGAGCTAATGATAAGTAGTTTAGCTAAAGCAATGAATCATTCATGCTGTTTTTCAGAAAGCCTATAGTTATTTCATAAATTTCTGGATTTATTAATTTCATAGCTGCTTCTCCTGCTGCAAGTACTAATTTAAAAGAACTACAATTAAATTGGGACATAGGGCCAGCCTGCTTTCCTCAGTTCAGCTGAGCAACCTGTCATCTTTAAGAACAAACTTGAGGAATGACTAGTGTAAAAGATAATCCAGTGCAAGATATTTTCAGCATGGTAATAGAGTGAAAGGATATTTAAATAAAAATTAATCTAAAACAATCAAGCTTGAGTACTTTTAAGAAATCACTTTACCATTTCAAAACAGTTTACACTTCAGATTTCAGAAGCAGTCAACAGTGCTTCCTGCATTGTCTGTTTCTGAAGAGAATACAAAACACTAAGAGTCTGTAGATTATCTTTTCTCAGATCAAGCACCACTCAGGGTCTAGTAAACTCCATAGTTTGCTGAATACTGAAATGGAATCTGAAAGCTTTTAAGAATCTGTTCTGCCCCTGAGACATGTGGGAACTCTGCTAGACACTGCACTGCAGGCAGGATTGGCTGATGAGAAGTGTTTTCCTGTCTTATGTAGCCTTATTTTATGATCTACAAGTGGTTTAACATCTATGCCTTTCTTGCAAGGAGAACTTTGGGCTCCTTGTTCATGGGTGTCTTGTAAAAACTGAACTTTGTCAAGGAGTTACAAGTATTTCTGAAATGTCAGATGAAAGATACATGACAAGTGCAGTAAAAGATGGCTATTGACTTGAAATACTCTAAGGGGTCAGGCTCTGCTTGTTGAGTTTAAGGAGTTCTGGGTTTTGTCCAGAACTGTTAATTGTTCCTCAGTGTTTTCTGTGGGTGTATGTTCATATCCTTGTTAGAAAATGATTAGCATGGATTTAAAATTGAATCTCATTTTAATCATGAGCATGCTTAGGCATGGAAAGACCTAAGTGAGTTGCCTGAGGAAGAGCAGAAAGCCTGGTGGCCATGAACAGAGTTCAGATCACAATCTTATTCTGTCCTGAGAGGAATGGCTTGCTTTCTCTCTATGGAAGCAACAAATGGGACACTTGTATCTCTGAGGAACAGGAGCAAGTCCAGGCCTTTTTTGCTGCCTCTATTTTCCATTTTTCCTAATGGTAGTAGAAGTGGATTGTGGGGTTGTTTTATTTTATTTTATTTTTTTTGTGAAATAACATTTGTGGTCTAATCCTGCCAATGCTTACTGACATGAGCAGGGCCACAAAAAAAACATTTACATTTGCTTTCTATAAGTAGGGAGGTTTGTGTCTGCTTGACTTATAAGTGATTAGTCTGAAATTGTGACTAAGTGTGGGCTTCAATCCTCTGTTAGCATGTCAGGGACACCATGGATCTGAACACAAGACATGGTGACATCTAGGTTGCACAGCAGGGATAATTTGGACAAGTAAATGACCTATGTGTAAGGGGTATGATCATACAGTGCAGATGATCATTAAAAGCATCTCCACCTGAAGTGGAATTGAGGTCAGGATTTTGTATTTTAGTGTTAGGACCATGGTGGTGCAGCTGGTAATGCTGCTGCAGGACTTCTCTAAATCTGTTGTATCCCTACTGCTCTCCTTGTTTCAGTGGAGTGGTTGCTATTTCTCTTCTGCAGGGTCTTGTTCTGTGAAGTGGAAAAGAGCTCCATGGAGTCTGGTGTGGTCACTGCCATGCAGAGGGCTTCACAGGATGGTCCTTCAACTTCTGAGCAGGAGCTTCTGTGCTCCTGGTAAACTAGAACAAGGTTCACTGACAGTGAACTTGGCAGTGGCTGTTTGTTGGTACAAGATGTGCTCCTTCCCTCTCTTTTCATTCTGTTAAAACAGATTTTAGGAGTACATCTTCTAAAAGACCTTTGGAAAACTTGTGTGGACTTTATGATGGTGGAATGAGTAGTGAGCTTTCTCCTTGATAGGCCTATCTACTACTTGCATACCTTTAGCTCTTACCGTTGAGTTCAGGCAGGTGCATTATGTGCTGCTCTGTATTAGGGAAGTTCTTGTTTCAAAGTTATTTCTTTAGACACTAGCTTGTTGTAAAATAATAATTTGTTTTGCTACAGCTTCGGTTTTCTATTTTGGTAATATGTGGATTTTGGACACCTTACAGGTGATAAATGCAGAAGTAGAAACTGTAGTGTAATTAATTTCTTCATCGTAGCTTTGTGAGACCCTTGATTCCACAAATGATTTTGCTAGTTTCTTGGGAACAGTTTCAACTTCCCTTGCAGCTCCAAGCTCTGCTCTCACTGTTGAATTGCCATTGCTAGGCCTCTGGTGCATACTGCTGGGCTTGGTGTGGCCAGCAAATGTGCTGTTGCTTTGTCAGCTCTGCTTTCTGCTGAGAGCTGGGGCAGCAGAATGGATGTGTCCATTTCATTCTTCTCATTAAGTTTGGCATCTTAATGTGCCTGCTAAATCTACCAATGCTATCTGTTGCTTTCTGTCATACCTACTGCAGAGACAGAGGATCAGTTTTCTTTTCCCTTGGGTGCTCAGCATCTATCCCTCCCCCCCTCAAGCCCCTTGAGACTTTCCCAGCTGATGGTGCTACAATGTAGATTGAGGCAATGTAGTATTGCCAGAGAATCACCTCATTAGTAGTGTTAATTAAGGAAACAAAGGACCTATTTGGATATGTCTAAACCACTTAATGCTTGTTGAAAAATACAGCTGATCTGAATGGATTGGTATAAGATGGAGTGCTGTTTTTTTCCTGAATTGTATGCAGCCAATAAGAATGGCTGTAGGCCTAAGTATTCTGATACCACCAGACCTTATAGACTGGAAAACAGTGAATCCTCTGAATATTCTGAATGCTTCCAGTGAAGCAGTTTTCAACATTACACAAGTAATACCTGACCCAGGCTGTGCAGGAAGAGAAAAACAAAAGTGTGTATCTTCTATGTGAAAAGTCAGTGTACTGCAGCCCATGTCTAAAGGACAGAATTATAGACTTGTTTTGGAAAAGATATTTAGTATCATCAAGTCTGTTAGCCTAGCACAATACTGTTTCCCACTAAATATCCCTAAGCAAATCTACACATCTTAATATTTCCAGGGATGGTGACTCAATCACTTCCCTGAGCAGCTTGTGCCTAACAACCCTTTTGGTGAAGATATTTTTCCTAATATTTGACCTAAACCTTCCTGGCACAATCTCAGGCCATTTCCTCTTGTTTAATGGCTTGTTACTTGGGAGAAGAGACAAACACTCACCTGACTACAACCTCCCTTCAGGTAGCTGTAGAGAGCAATAAGGTCTCCCCTCAGCTTTCATCTCTCCAGGCTAAACAACCCCAGTTCCCTCAGCAGCTCCTCTTAAGATGTGTTCTCCTGATCCTTTGCCAGCTTCATTGCCCTTCTTTGGGCACACTCCAGCACCTCTGTTTTCTTCTTGTAGTGAGAGGCCCAAAACTGAACACAGTATTTGAGCTGCAGCCTCACTTGGGCAATGATCACTTCCCTGCTATTGCTGGGCACACTATTGCTAATAGGATGCTGTTGGCCTTCTTGGCCACCTGGGCACACTGCTGGCTCACATTCAGCTGGCTGTCAACCAACACCCCCAGGTCTCTTTCCTCTGGACAGCTTCCCAGTCACTCTTCCCCAAGCCTGCAGAGTTGCATGGGGTTGTTGTGACCCAAATGCAGGGCCTGACACTTGGTCTTGTTGAACTTCATACAGCTGGCCTTGGCCCATTGATCCAGCCTGTCCACATCACTCTGCAGAGGGATCACCATGCCTGCCCAACTTGGTGTTATCTGCAAACTTACTGAGGGTGCACTTGATCCCCTCATTCAGATAATTGAGGAAGATATTAAACTGAACTGACCCCAACACTGAGCCCTGGGGAAAACTGCTTGTGATCTTCTGCCAGCTACATTTAACTCCATTCACTACAACTCTTTGGGCCAAGAGTGTGTTTTACCCAGCAAAGTGGACACCTGTCCAAGCTATGAGCAGTCAGTTTCTCCAGGAAAACGCTGTAGGAAACTGTCAAAGGCTTTATGAAATTCCAAGTAGGCAACATCCACAACATTTCCCTCATCCACTAAGCGGATCTCCACTTAGAAATCAGGTTAGTCAAGCAGAACCTGTCTTTCATAAACCCCTGCTGACTGGGTCTGATCACCTGGATATCTTGAATATGCTGCATGATGGCCCTCAGGATGATCAGCTTCATAACCTTCCCTGGCAGTGAATTCAGCTGAGGTCAGGCCTGTAATATCCTGGATCCTTTATCTGGCCTTTCTTGTAGGTTTATTTCACATTTGCTAATTTCAAGTCTGCTGGGACCTCCCTGGTTAGCCAGAACTGCTGGTAAATAATGGAAAGTGGCTTGGTGAGAACTTCTGTCAGCTCCCTTGGTAGCCTTGGGTGGATCCCATCCAGTCCTGTAGACTTATGTTTGCCTAAGTGGTGTAGCAGTTCACATGGATTATGGGGGCTTTGTTCTGCTCCCTGTCTTCCAGCTCAGGGGGCTGGATGCCTGGGGAACAACCCAGGGATGCTCACATCAGGCATTATTTCATCCCTGAACTGTTGTGACTCTGTGATGTTAGTTCCCCATCCTAAAATAGGCCTTAGGTTTTAACACAATAAAAGCAGCTTATTATTTTCTGAATCATTAAATCCCACATAACAAACAAAGAATTGTGCTCCCACTCATACCAGTCTGGATTTGGAGTATAACTTTGCATGGCTTTCTATAGCAGAGTATCAAGTTAGGAGTTTCATTCACCTTCAAGAAATGGCTTGTTTACAGTCTGGCCAGATAATACATATCCTAATGGATGTTGTTTTACCTTTAAGTCAACATTTTTGCACAAGCATTAAAAGTAGCTAGATGAGTTATAGGAAGTTCTGGGGGCATGAGCCAGAGGGAAGGCTTTGTTAGTGGGATCTGGAGGGGACAGCTGTGGCTAACCTCTGGGCTTGGCCTTGATTTCTAATAAGGGTAGCCCAAGGCTACCCTTGGATCAAATACTACTTGCCAAACCTGTGTCAGCACTCTGGCAACTAAGTGAAAATATTTTCTGACAAAAAAAAAACCTCCTGCATGGTTCTGGTGTATATATAAGGTGAAATATAAGTAATCTGGTAACATGGTTTATAGTTTCTCTGGGTACCTTTCTCTAAGAACAGTTACTAGTTTTGTTAAGCTTTGCACTGTAGTAAGCATCCTTATTTTTACTTCAGTATCTGTTACATATGATTTCTGGGTAGCTGGCAAACTGGAGGGATTTCTTTGCACAGGGCACTGATCCTAAACAGGGCCACTGTTCTACCTCATGCTGGCCCAGCACTTTGGCACAAGTTTCGAACTCCCCAAAACTTCTTCCTTCTAACTTCAAAGTTAGAAGGACCAAGGGGTGAAGTGATGAAACAGATTATTAGCATGGGAGAGGTCTTCTAGTCAAGAACATCAATCAGCACATCTGTACTATACAGCAGAGAAAGGGTGAGAGCCTGACTCAGGGTCTCCCTGAACTTGTAACTCTCAAGCAATGTTAATTTGAGCTCCCTCCTAAAGAGGAGCATTGTCTTTCCACCTGCGGGGCAGAAACCAGATGAATTTTATTTATAAACGTTTTAGCCACAAAAGTCACAATTTCACAGTGACAGTATAATTGGAAAATGATATTGAATCTTAGATTACCACCTGTTTGCTTTTAAGGTGCCTTTAGAATATAATTACTGAGGGGGGTTGCATGACTTCTTAGTTTTAACAGAATAACCCTAAGGCAACCTCTACCCTATTATGAAATTTAGGAAAATGACTAAAATGATGAACAAGGGCAGGGAGAAGAGAATTTGATTATTTTTTTTAAATGTGTGTGTTTCAAAATCTATACTTAACTACAGTTCCTACAGTTACTAAGAAGCCAGCTTCAGAGACATGAACATGGTTAGCTTTTTACCCAGAACAGCTGATAATAGCAACAGTTTAAAAATAAAATCAAAGAGGGCATTCAGAAAACAGGTACAACAGGATCAAAATCAAAAAATGGGGTGGAGATGATTCCTAGCATCAGTCCCTCTTCAATACATGAATTGGGTGGATAAAAGCTGAATATACTTAGTTATTTAGAAACCCAAAACTGCTCTGTTGCATCAAGTTGTCTTGAGTTGGTGAGAAATATGCTATCTCTTGGCTGTCACCCACACAGGTCTGGCTTTCTTTATTTCTAATAACTGAATATTCTAAAGCAGCAGATCTGGTCTTCTGCTTTCCTTATCAGTTATGATGTACTTGGCCAAGATAAAAGAAAACTGGCAGAAGTATGTTTGGATGCAGTGCTTTAAAATACATAAAAATATTCCAGAGAATAATCCAAAATGCTTTAAGCTTTGGGAGGGGAAAAGCCTTCCCTCTTGAGTGGTGTCAACAGGAATGTGCAGATGCTTATGGATGCAATGTAACTTGGTGTTATTTGAATGTAATGTTGTTTGAAAGTGTTAGCAGAGAGCCTATGGTCTCACAGGGTCATATGAACAGGTCATTCCACTATGGACATCACTGAGTCTTGCTGGATAGTCTCTCTTCTGTTTTGATGGCTCATTCTGGCAAGACCCTCAAAAAATGATGTTGTCATACTTGTGTATTACAGTAGTCTGGTAATTCCTGTGAAAGCAATTGGATTATTTCAGCTTAAAATGATTCCTGGTTTTCTGATTTAAGAATATTAATCTACTTGGAAGAAGAAAACACTGCTCCCCAGGAAGTGAGGTGCATGGAGACCCACACTACATTATTTTCTCTAAATACTTATACAAATGAGATATCGAATCATTAAAGTTGAAAGAGACCTCCAAGATCATCAAGTCCAGCCATCAACCCAACAGCAACATGCCTACTAAACCATGGCTCAAAGTGCCAAGCCTACAAGTTTTTTTAACACCTCCAGGGATGGTGATTCACCACTTCCCTGGGCAGCCAGTTCCAAGGCTTGACCACTCCTTTAGTAAAGCATTTTTTCCTAATATCCAATCCAGTCTCTGCCCAAGCAGAATTCAATAGTAAAAACCAGCTCTGACTCAGATTCTCCTATCTTATTTCAGACTCAGGGCTTTTAAAATTTTTAATTTTTCTTTAATGAAGCAATTGTATCAGCAGCCAGAGGTACCATTTCAGATCAGATGTATGAAATTTTGTACAGTAGCTTGTGGAGAAGTAATCAATCAGAGTTGAAATTGCCAGGATAATTCATGCACAAATCTTGAAGATGGGTCCTTAATTCTCAACTGTATTAAGTGGTGTTGCAGACTCTTTTCAGTGGTGCTGCTTCAGGCTAAGCTCTTTCTTGTGGGTTATCCTTGCTCACTTGGGCAGACCCTGTAGCTGCAGCGAGGACTCATTTTGCCAGTGCAGTTGTTGTGTCAACATCTCAAAGGCATGGGAATGGGAGAGAGCATCCAGTATTGGTATAGAGGGGATCCCAGGGTGTCCTCCTTAAAATCTAGGGACATCTACTGTGGGTAATATAAAGACTGACCTAGGGTAGAAAGTCTTAATTGCTGCTTGGAGCCAATCATGTGGTAGTGAACTGTGTGTTTTGAATAGGCTGTGAAATGCTTCTGCTATTTTTCTTTCCAGTAAGGAGGCAGAGATGAGGAAATCCCAGGACTAGCCTTGGGGCTGGGAAGGAAAGGGAGATAGCAACTGGGTAGGAAAGACCCTAGTGTTTGTTCTTTACTAAGTGTTTGAGAAACCTGCTAATTGTTGGGGAAGGAAAGCTGTGTTTTTTTCTCATTAAACACAAGTACAGTGTCTGGAGTTGAGAAGGCAGTGGAACAATAAACAGTAAAACAGTAGTAGTTTCTTTGTCTTCCTTTCAGATAGTACTTTGATAATCATATTTCTATTTAGTTGCAAAATCAAGTATTTGTGAGAACTGAGTCAGCCCCAAAACTCATGAGTGAGTTTAAAAATGCACGTAGTTTCTCTCCTTTTTTTCACTTGGGTTTCAACCATAAATCATGATCATTCAACCTGTCCTGCCTTTTCACTTGCAAATAAGGGCAAAAAGATTTCCTTAAAAACAAGAAGCTGGTATCTTCATAGCAAGAGCTGCAGGTTTAGGAAACAACTGCAAATACTAAAGACTTAGAAAAATCTAAGAGCTGGGAAAACATATCAACTGTCCACCTAAGTTCTAATGTACTGCTTCAAGGTTAGAATGGGCAGGCTGTCTGGGTGAGTCAGCATGGGGGCAAACTGCATGTTCAGGGCAAGACTAGTCTTTCCTAGACTTATGTGCCTATGGAATTCCACAGAAATATAAAAAAAACCCCTCAGATCTGAGACTGAAGAAGTTGGGCTGGAAAAAGGCAGTATATGGTTTTCAGCTACCTTTGAAATATATGATATGTAGGAGTTGCATTTTGGTAGGCTTTTAAAAAGGATCTTAAATCTCCTTAAAGGCAAGCTGCAAGGAGGTTTAGAAGCTATTTTTAAAGCAAGCTTTTTTCTTAGCATCTTATGAGCTGCTTGCCATTTAGTCACATATGCTTCTGGGGTACAGGAGAGGCTTTCTGAGGCTGCAGGCACTCCCCACTCATCTACTTCTGCTGGGCCACAGGAAACTTGTCTGGAGGAAAACTTAAGCTTTAAGAAGGCAGATCTCAAATGCCTCTGGGGCTTCATGTACCTAAATAACTCTGCTCTTTTTCTTGTAGTTGTTCATTCAGATACTTTGAAAGTTTATAGTGTGCTCCAAAGGCCTGGCTTTTATTCTTAAAGACTTCTGGCCATAATTTTTACCTGTTATGCTTGTAGTTAAGAACTACTCCTAAAATTCATGTGCATGGATAACTCATTATCTGAATTTTAAAAATTCATCATTCTCAAGCCTTGACAGTATTTGTGAAGGTTTCATTTGGAAAGACTTTGATCTTCCATTTTATTTAAATAGGCAATAATCTGCACTAGTTTTCTGTGATCCCTTTATCTGGCTCAGCTTTATGAACAACTTTTGAATGCAGCAAGCTACATAAATGTTTCTTTTTTTCCCCATTTAACTTTTTCCTGTTATCAACCTGGCCTCATGCTGCTAGGTAAATAGGGCTGCAGTCTGCACATTTGTTCTGCTCCCAATGTTATGACAAATGGAAGGCTTTGGTCATTATTTTATAAGATCTTTTTCAGTCTATTTGATGAAGCCTAATATGGTCTTTCACAGAAGCAATAAAACCCAGAGGATATAACCTTGATCTTTAATTCATATCCCTTTAAAAAGAAAAAGAAACATATTTCCTCTTCTTGAACACAAAAGGCTTTTCTAGCCTGGTAGAGTGGATGGTGAGTTAACATGGCAGACTGAAGTTCACTGCCTGTGTGGGGTGGTCAGGTTGCCACCTCCTGTTTGCATGTCGGGCACAAAGATGAACAGTAGGAGGTTGTCCATCTGTGACTTACTATCTAACAATTAGTCACAATATTTTTTTCCTCTGGCCAAGGATCAAGGACTAGACTAGACTCAGGAATGCTCCTGGCTGGAAAGAAATGTTAGCTGAGCAAAGAGGCTACTTGTCTGAAATTTACCAGCCTTGCCATTCTAATGGCAGAATCAAAAGACATATTCCATGTGTTGGCAGTGTGTGTACAGTGCACAGAACTCAAGGAAGAAAGGCTTGAGAAGACTTCATAACAAGCAGAAAGAGTAAGGAGGAACAGTTCCCTAGTGATTCCAACAAGACCTTGGTTTTGTCCACCTTGGGCAAGTGGCGTGCACTGTAGGAGGGGAGTCCCAAAATGTGCTGTGTACTTTAAAGCCTTGCAGTGTGACCTGGCATGTCTGGCACAGGGAAGGCTGTGCTGCAAGGAGCTTGTGGCAGCCACCATGGTGAGCTGGGAGCTACTGAACTTGAATATGCACCAGGCTGGAGTACCCCACAGGAAAAGTGGGGTGTTAAGTGTAGAACTGAGTTCTGAATCCTGAAGCTTGGGTGTATTGCTTCTCATCCAAATTGGTTGGCATCTCCTGGGTAATCACAGCCACAACTTCTTTCTCTAAAAGCTGCTCTCCCTTGCTACTATAATAGGTAGGGAGACGTGCTTTGTTGGAGGGAAATACAGCTGAGAAATCATAGCTAAACTATGGGATATGACATTTGCCAAGCAGGAATCTTTGATTCCCATCCCTTTGCTCCAAGAGCTACTGATTTTGTACTAAAATATTGACTAAAGCACAATCCTGGCTGAGGCTGTAACACAGACCTTCCCCTCCAGTTCAGTGCTCTCACTGCACTGTTGCTGTCTCTCCTTGCTGTCCCAGTGATTCTGCACCCTTCACTGCACAGCAATGCAGCTTCCTTAGGAGGAGCTGGAAGCAAATCCCTGTCCCCTCCTGCCCAGTACTGCTAAATTGAAGTTTGGGGCCAGGTGGTTGGAATTAATGTCAGAAGAAGTGAAGCCCAAAAGACCTGGATCTCCTGTTTCCAGGGTGAATGCTGTAGCCATTTGGGTATTTCACACCAAACAGCAGGCTGAGGCTTTCCTTATGAGGGCCCAGATCCTTTTGATGGGTATTAGGTACTTTTTGAGTGACTCAGGGCTGGCCATTTTTGGGGTTTTTTTGGCAAAATTATGGTGTGCTTTGTTTGCATCAGGTCCTTAATATTTTCTATTTCTAGGAACATTCACAATTCTCCTAAAATCCAGTGCTATTGCTGTAGAGTTTTTGGTGTTTCCTGTTACAACAGGTAAAGCAGCATCAAAAAGACAAATATAACTCCACACTGGGCTGACATGACTGAGTCATAGCCAAGCATGTTGTACTGGGATCTAGATTTAAAATAGATACTGTGGGTGTACATTAAAAAGATTCATCTTTTTTTTACTTTCACTAGACTTCTATGATAAGCTTTAGCTGAAACATGCAAATAAGGCATTAGAAAGAAGAAGATGCGTATCTGAGGTAGTCCTAGGAGGCATCAGAAGGAATTTTCTTACAGAGAAAGAGGAAATTGTAGCAGTGCTGGGCCATGCTTTCCCCTTCCTGCTGCGCTGTGTTTTGGTTTACAGCTCCATAGTTTGTCTAAGTTGCCAAGGCCTGTTGGCTTCAGCTACCCTGACTTATTTAAATTATTGATGTATGAATTAAAAATAAAATACCCTAATGTAAAAATCTGTCACCACTTAAATGTTTGAATAGGAAAAATTACAGATAGAAAAGAAAAAAAACAGTTGCAATGTACCATACTGAAGTGCTTGTGGGAAGGCACTAGTAACATCTAAGTAGTAACAGACCTATAGCAAAGCTTGCTAAACTTGTTGGTAATATTTGGTAATGTCCTCTCTGGAGTGGCTACTAGTAACGTTTCTTGCCAGTGTTCCTAAAGAGATTGTGTGCAAGGCACATGGAAAGTGAGGTGATTGGTGATGGCCAACATGGCTTTGCTAAGGGCAAATCAGGCCTGGCAGATTTGGTGGCCTTTTATGATGGTTTTACAGTGTTGATAAATAAGGGAAGAGCAATTTATCTACCTGGACTTGTGTGAGGCATTTGACACTGTCCTGCATTACATCCTTCTCTCTAAATTGGAGAGACATGGACTTGACAGATGGACCACTTGAAGGGTAGTGATCGGCTGGATGGTTGCAGCCAATGGCTTCATATCCAGTGATGAGTGGCACTCAGGGATTGGTATTTCGGCTGGTGCTGTTTAACTTCTTTGGTGACATGGACAGTGGGATTGAGTGCACCCTCAGCACATTTGCTGATGACACCAAGCATGTTTTGGAGTCTTGCTAAACTGTAGAACTTGGATTAAAATTGTTTGAGAACTCAATTTTCTTTAGTAGCACTCTTATGAAGATTGTGCTCTTGTGGCTAAACTAGCTGCTTTTTGAAGGCTGCAGAGTTGTCCTCAAGAGAACCAAAAAATGCAATTTAGTTTTCTCAATATATTGCTCCAGGGTATGTCTTATTTTCTACTTATTGCTTAAAATGTCATTTAAGATGTGTAAACTAGTCTTAAAAGGAGGAAAATAGAGCTCTTACCTTTTTTATACAGTAAAGAAGGTGAACCTTGACTTCTTGGCCCTGTAGTTCAGCAAAGCTGGTGGAAGCAGGCACTGGCTTTGGCAGTCCCAAAGCTGGAAGTTGGTGGAAGTGATAAGAGTATTGTAGGAAGATATGGCTGTGTGTGCCAGAGTCCTACTCCTTGCTAGGAATCTATTATCAGTGATAAGAGTGATAATTGGATTAAATTACCCTGATCTAACCTGGGGGACCAAACACTGGCCAGGGCAGCTGGCTGAACAAACTGATGCAGGAGTGCAGGAATCAATGAAGATTTAAGAGCTGGTGGTGTGCAGGTGCATTGGGCTTGTGTGGCAAGGTTTTGGTAGCAGGGGGGCTACAGGTGTGGCTTCTGCTAGGGGCTTCCTTTCAGACAAAGGCTAGAAACTAAGTTTTATAATGAACTTAGTTAATAATGAGCTGCAGCTTAGTTCCTTTAGCTTAGCAAAGGTTAACAGGAACCAAAACTAGAATTAGAGGACTCATAAGTCTAGCAAACAAGACCATAGGAAATGTCAGCAGCACCAGTAAAAGCTACATAGATTCTGATTCTGAATACTGCTGATGCTAACCTGTTGTGAATTCACTGGGCATTTTTAAGTAAAGAATGAAGGCTTGTCTGACAGGTTAAGTTCTAATTTGAACATGAAGTAATTCAGTGAAGTCCCATGGCCTCTTATGCAGAAGGTCAGATGAGATAATTGAGAAAATTGATGCTACAAGACATGTAGAGGCATGAGCTCTGCACTTCTGGACTTTGACCATGTGAATATTCCTCACCTATTTTACTGGCAGGATGACAGTTATTTGAAGCTACCTTCAGCACTACTGCATGGAAGTTGGACAAGGTGAAGCAGCTGATAGCTGTCTAGTTTTCCTGCCTTGCTGGTGTTTGGCTTATCCACACTACATGGTGGCAGCAACTCAACTTGCAGTGGAGGCTGGATCTACTACTGAGCCCCTTTCTCTTACAGCTCCTCCTATCTCTGAGAGGACATCAAAGTGAGGTTAGTGACTTGAAGATAAATGGGCTGGAGCTCATGCCCCAGGCATAAAAATACTAATGTTTGACAGTATTTGACTAATTTGGGAAGGGAAGACAACAGGATAGGAAGAAGTTGCTATAGTGTATGTAATTAAAAGAAAAATAAGCTGCCAGTAACTACTGCTCAGGTATTACCCTAGAGACTCTTCTCTAGAAGTGTCAGAAGTGGTTAAAAATCAAACCAAGTGTTAGCAATTGGTAGGAAAAGTGCCATGAGCAAAACCAGCAGACATCATCAGGCCATGAGACAAACCAGTGTGCCTTCAGGCAGTGTGCAGATCTGCAGACCTTGCCACTCTGAGGAGACAGTTGTTGGAAAAAGCATGGGGAAGGCATTTCAGGATTGCTGCAGAATTGTTTCCATTCAAGGAAGGTACAAATTGAGATTCTTCAGTTTTCTCTTACAAGCTGAAGAAAGGATGTGGTACAGATTTAGTAATGGATGGATTGGAGAGAGCAGCAAATGTCTGCTCATACCTACTTATCAAGCTCCTAAGGTTGATAAGCTAAGTTCCTAAGTTCCTAAGCTGTGAGAAGGAAAATTATTTTTCCAGGGAGACCATAGTGAAGTGGCAGAACTTACTGGCAGAGGAGGATGTAGAGGCCAGAAGTACAGGAAGGGTAAGGAAAAGTGGTAAGAGGAAAAGATCAGCTGCAGATGTTTAACACAATGGTGTGAATACTGATTTTTTCAGTTCCAGAAGCCCCTGGACTCCTTATTGCCTTTCAGGGGGGCATATTTTGAAAGAGGCTACTGTGTATTTGATGTTTTCTTTTAATTTGTCCCTGAGAGTCTTAAGGGGAAAGTGATGGAAAGGAGCAGCTCTCTCTACAGCTCTTGCTAATTGCCAGTGACAAGAAATCTGTTGGAAGAAGTAAAAAATGGGGGAAGGTAGAACAATGTAGTAAAGGGAGGGGAGCTGGGAGATAAAGTGAGGAGGTAAACATGACTATCAGAGCACAGAGGGAGCAGTGGAAGATAACACCTTGCTCTGAGATTTCAAAGAGGTATATCTGGCCCTGCCTGAGGTTTTGCTGGAAAAATAGAATACAGATGGATCTTCTTTGACCCAGTGTGATTGTCCTCAAGACCTCAACACCACAAGTGTGCTGCCAGTGTGCCTGTGTGATGTCAGTCATGTAGAAAAGTTCATCAGTGGAAGAAGATGCAGTGGACTGATCTTCTAGAGATGCAGTATGAACTGTTTCAGGAAAAGGATGTGATCCAGAAACCCTCATGTTTAAAAGGGATATATATTTCTCAAATATTTTTTCTGACATAACAATTTCCTGAAAACCTGATGTTTTGAATGTGACTTTCAATGCAATTAATTGTTCTTGAAAATGGATTTTGATCTGCATTCTCTAATGCTACGTAGGCAGGTCACATATCCACAGTCTGCACGTGAACTGAAATCACCTTCCATGAGATTCTTCTATTTAAATCAAAAAGTAAGAGGACAGACCCTTGGC
The DNA here is from genome assembly GCF_000747805.2 of Chaetura pelagica. Classification (NCBI taxonomy): domain Eukaryota; kingdom Metazoa; phylum Chordata; class Aves; order Apodiformes; family Apodidae; genus Chaetura; species Chaetura pelagica. The sequence goes on from NW_009953920.1 coordinate 2,097,155, forward strand.
TAATATTGATCATTCATGACCCAGTTGCAGAACTGGCCCAACAAGTACAGGATATCATGGTAGTTTTCTAAATTAATTTTCTATATTTCTTGCCTTACATTCTGCTTTTGAAATGCTGTATTCTCCTTTGGCATTGGCAGCTCTCTGTCTTTTGCCCACATGGCAGGGTCAGCCTACTAACTTTGCTTTTCTCAGGAGCATTTCTTCTGTATATTTGCATTATTTTCCTGATGTTTAGCACAAAGGAAGTTGTTCTCAGGAAAGGAAAATGCATCTGATTATTTTTTTTGTAAGGAGCAGTTTCAATTCTGATAATACTCTGTTCATGTTGTGGAAAAAGTGGCTGTATATGTTCCCACCCAGAAAGAGGACTCCTCTTTCTAGTGGCAATTCTGCTTGACCTGGTGATTAAGTCCCACTACATCCTTGGAAGGGACAAGATTTCTAGTACAACTGAGTTCTGAACCAGCCTACCCTATCACTTAGTTCCCCCTCATGACAGCAAATGTCAGATGAAATCTCTTGTCCTCTCACAAGAAACAACTTCTGCCACAGAAGTTCCAGAAACCAATTGCATAAGTGTCCATGTAAGCCCTTGCTTTTTATTAATCAATCTCTTGTACCCAAGAGCTGAATTAGAGTTTTTTAGCTGCAAAAAAACAAAACAGCAACAGCAAGAAACCCCAGCCAAACCAAACAAAAAACAAACCCAAACCAAAAAACCTCACTTGGAAGCTCCCAGCTGCTGTCATTGCTGTGAAGGCCACAAAAAGGTCTCTGGCTTTGCATAGCTATACTGACCTTCCAGGAAACAATGTTTTTGAGGCTGTGTATTTTTAGATATAACCAGAAATCAATCCTTGTGCTATAGAAGAAAATAAGATTGCAATAATGGGTGACAAAATGGTAGTCAAACTAAGGTACTTCTCTAACCTTGCATTTGTATGCTTATGAAATGCAGCCCTTAACTGCTGCTGGATGTTATTAATTGGTGGTGAGATCATGCTGTATGAATTTGTCCCAGATTAATTAAATGTTTTGTTGAAATCCACTGGGCTCATGCTTAGCTGCTACAAACTTGCCACAGGTAATGTAGGATAGTGCTAGGCTAATGGAGGTGACAATCTAATCTAATTATCTAAACAACACTTTTCCACCTAAGCTATTGTATGTGATGCCAAGGAAGCAACAGTCTAATCCCACCTTTCCATGTAGCTAAATAAGTGGATTGATTTTGTTACCAGCAGTATGCTTGCAGGGGGATCTGCAAGATTTATTACAGGCAGTGAAGTAGCATCAGTAATATAAAGAAATAAAACTGAATGATAAGAAAAAGTTGTCTAAAGAAGGAAATCCAATTATGTATCATCAGCAAGTGATTAAGATGGCGGGTGGCTCTTTCAGATAACTTCTGTTTCTTTTTTAGTGCTTCTGTATTTTGTACTAACTGTTGAGTTTCTCCTGTTTGGCTAAAAAGGATCCTTCAAAGTCCCTCACACAGGGCATTCAAAATCCCTAGTGGCAGTTGAAAAGCTGGGTGGGTTCTGGCTTAATGGATAATGATCTTATAAGATTGCTTTTTTAAAAAAAAACAAACACAAAACTTGAAAGTATGTTAGAATGACAAGATATTGCTACTCAACTGGCCAGTGTTGTTAAAAATAATGGAATGCCAATTCCATCAACTAAAATCAAGATGTGATGGCACATGCATCAAGAAGCTGGAGCAGAGTTTCTGTAGGAATAGTCCAAAAGGTTAGAGCACCACACATCTGGAGATCATCTAGTCCCACTCCTCTGCTAAAGCAGGTTCGCCTAGAGCAGGTTGCACAGGATCATGTCCAGACAGGTTTTGAATATCTCCACTGAAGGAGGTTCCCCAGCCTCTCTGAGCAGCCTGTTCCAGTGCTTTCTCACCCCCAAAGTAGAGACTCATAGAATGGTTTGAGTAAAGTTTTTCCTCATGTTTAGATGGAACTTCCTGTTTTCCAGTTTGTGCCCCTTGTCCTGTTTCTGGGCAGCACTGAAAAGAGTCTGGCCTCATCTTCTGGACATTTGCCTTCTTGATACTTATAAGCACTAGTAAGATGCCCTCTCAGTCTTCTCCAGGCTAAACAGACTCAGGTGTCTCAGCCTTCCTTGCAAGATAAATGCTCCTTAACAATCTTGTATCACAAATATTGGACTCATAACTGAATGAAGCCTGTGCTTAAACTAGATTGCCCTATAGGACAATCCATCTGCTTAGTCACCCTCTGTGGACAGACTGGGATATGCTCTACCTGTAACCTGGCCCTACCACGCTGATGCAAAGGCTCTTTGCGTTGCCTTGGCAGAGTTGTGGTGTTCTGGCTGGGAACTGGGGTGGAGCAAGGACATGTCTGGGTAGTCCTGCTCCTCTCGAGCACCCCACCAGACTTCAGTAAGGGCAAATATGAGCAGGAGAATCCAAATCCGTGCTCCCTTTTCTACACAAATATTCCATGTGCTGTGGATTTGCAAAGCAGCTGCTGACATTTTCAGTTGTTTAGCTTTCATATGAAGCCCTGAATGTGGGGGTTTCCTCTATTATTGTCCCTGAACTCTCTAAAGCCAAACGTGTGGTGGACTGTACTTTCAAGTATGCTAGTCTGCTTTTAAAGAGGAAAGGACAAGAGAAAAGAAAATTCTGGGTTTGTTTCCTGAAGAGTTAAGATAAAGGCTGAAGAAGCTGAAATTAAGTCTTTGGGGATGACAGGCAAGGAGATTGTGGAAAATAGCTTAGAAGTACAGCTTGGGATTTTTTTTCTACCTGATAATCACAGAAGCTACTGGAGGTTTTAAAATTGGCTGTCTGTATAATTTTTCTGACAAAGGAGCTGAGTGCTTACATGTTATGACAAATGTATTACAAAGTAGTCTTATAAGCCACTATTGTTACATGTCAGTACTATGACTGTTGGAAGGAATGTTCATTTCCACTAAATGAAACAACAAAAGGGACAAAAATATCAAGTTAGGCCTTGGATAACCTAGATAGACAGCAACACAACAGATATTGATGGGAGTATGTTATATGCATCCTTCACTAGCAGAGCTAAAGGATTGTAATTAGAAATTGATTCCTACAAACAGTAGTTAGACATCTTCAATCCCTAAAGAGGCTCCCCTGGTAATGATAACCTGAAAACCAAACAAACTTGAAATAGGTTTTTTCCATTATCCATTTATGGTATTTTCAAGTCCCAGCTGCCATAGCAGTGCTGTTCAAGTGCATCTATACTGGGCTAAATCCCACTCACCTTAATATCAGCAGTACCACTGATGTCCCTGAAGCATTTAACCCACCAAACTGCTATTGGATTTGTTTTAATTTCAACAATTTTGACCTCTTGTAATACTATATTGCAAGTTAGAATTAAACAACAAATCTCCAAATCTGACACACATAAAGAATATGCTGAAGGAAGAGAAGAAAGGAAGAAATGTGTCTGGTATTTGTATCTTGAAAAGAACAGGCAGTATTTTAAAAACTTTTCAGCTGTAAAATGCAATATGAGGAAAATGATATCTCTCTTAGGGGGAATGACAGAATTTGAACTTCTGGTCTCTTGTTCCAGCTTTTCTGCCAACTTTCTGCATGACCTTGGCTACAGAATGTGCCTCAGCACATTCCTTCCTCACTTACAGGAAGGATACTTAAACTGCCTGTGATGCTAACCAAAACTCACACTGCTGTTGTTTGCCCTCACTGCACAGCTATCCATTATCTAAAGGCTCTGTGGGCTGGCTAGCACACTGTTCTCAACTTCTGTTCCAACTTATCCAGCTGGAATGAACTTGTACAAACTGGTACCTTTGTATAAAAAATGCTCACTCTGTCCTAAGTAGCTACTGAAATATTAAAATCCTTACATTATGTTTTGGGGGCATTTAGTTTAGGGTAATGGGTATCAAAGCAACATTTGGGAAGTTTTGGACCTAGAGGATTTCTGGGCCATTAATTTTGTGAGAGGAAAAGAGCTAGAGACATAGGAGAACATCCAAAATGTCTTAAGTGGTTAGAAACAACTTCTGCTTCAGCACAGGGCAGGCAGTGTTGTGACAGTTTTTATTTACTTGCATGTCAGAACATGATGCTGGGCAGAGATTCCTTCCTGTCAGATTTGTGTGGTATGCAGAGCTCAAGTCACTTGTCTATGTATACTAATGCTGTTATGGCAGGAAAACACAGGTTTCTGGTGTGATTGACTTCTGAAAGCCCAGCCTAACTCCCAATTGGTTAGCTGACAAGGTAATAGCAGGTGTTCCCAAGCATCTTTATTCTTTCTTACCCCTAACTTTCATTCTGAAATGTTAGTCTAATTACCAACAAACAGGGCTATCAAATTCTACAATTGTTAGTGGGCTGTTTCCTTATTTGTTGGTTCCTATTGAGACCTACTTATCCATACTCACTGGAAGCTGACAAATTGTGACAAAATCTTTTGCTTGAGTCCCTTAAGTTGGGGGGTCTCCTAATTTAGGGATAGATTAAAGAAGATTGTGTGAAGACATTATTTTTTCCTTTGTTTTTCCTTGTGATACTCCTCTTGCTCTTAATTTTCTTTTTTCTTGAATCACAGAATGGTAGGGGTTGGAAGGGACCTCTGCAGACCACCTAGTCCAACCCCCCTGCTAGAGCAGGATCCCCTGGAGCAGATCACACAGGAACACATCCAGGTGGGTTTTGAATGTCTCCAGGGATGGAGACTCCACAGCCTACCTGGGCAGCCTGTTCCAGTGCTCTGTTACCCTCAGAGTAAAGAAGTATTTTCTCATATTCAGGTTAAATCTCCTGTGTGCCAGTTAATGACCATCACCCATTTTGTGACTGGGATCTGGGAACACTGGCAGAGATAATATACCTCAAGTGATCTAACACCATGATGAGGGGAAGTTTGAAGCTCTTTCACTATTCCATCTTCATAAAGAAAACTGTGGAATGGACCTCTGTAGAGAAAGAAGTTTTGCTCTCGTAAGTCACCTGGAATACTGTGTCCAGTTCTGGTGCCCCCAAAACAGTAAGGACATGGAGCTGTTGAAGTGAGTCCAGAGGAGGGCCAAAAGATGATCATAGGGCTGGAACACCTCTCCTGTGAAATCAGGCTGACAGATTTGTTCAGTATGGAGAAGAGAAAGCTCTGGGGAGACCTTACAGTGGCCTTCCAGTGCCTGAAGGGGACCTACAGGGAAGGTGGAGCAGGATTTTTTACAAGGGCATTTAGTGCTAGGATGAGGGGTAATGGCTTCAGACTGAAAGAGGGGAGATGTAGGTTAGATATTAGGAAGAAATTCTTCATTATGAGGGTAGTGAGACACTGGATCAGGTTGCTCAGGGAGGTTGTTTCCTTCCTGGAAGTAGTCAAGGGCAGGTTGGATGGGGATTTTTGCAACCTGGTCTAGTGGGAGGTGTCCCTGCCTGTGGCAGAGAGGTTGGAGCTGGATGATCTTCAAGGTCCCTTCCAACCCAAATAATTCTTTGATTCTAAGTAGCAGAGGAAAGAAAAGGCTGTTGCAGAAGTAGACCAGCAATGGTGCATATGCAAAGCTAATGGGAAAGCAATCACAGGGCTCTTCCATGTTAGGGTGTAAAGAGACACCGTAAAGAGAGGGCATTATTTCAAAGTTTGCACTTTTGAAAGAAAACTAGTGATTTCAAGTATTTCCAGGTAAGCCCACTAAATAGCTAATTGTTTGTAGAATACCTTACACTTTGGAACTTCTTAGACTCAAGAGTTTACTTCTGGCATATTTACAATTATGTGACACATGCAAGTATAAAGGAAATTGGTACAGGTACACCACTTTCAACTGCCTTAACAGGGAGCTTGTTAATGGTGACACTCACAGCTCCACTGTTCTGCCATACACTTTCATCTTATCTGCACTCCTGAAATACTCCAATGGAATTTTAAAGCATAACCAGCTACTTGTGGAATGTGCTGTTCCTGTCCCCAGATATCAGGTTGACCAAAGAGCTGGCTGTTGTGTATCTGGACATGGCTTTAAGTACCACAGGGTCAGAAAATGTAAGTAGAGTGTACTGCACCTGAGATTCACTGTGACCTTTAGTGTTATGGCCCCTGCTTTCTGTTCCAGATGTTCAGATAAAGACAATTTAAAAGGTGTTCCTTACAGAACAAAAAGCCATTTTAAATGTGCTTACATCTGAGTATGGACTAATGTGCATTTCCTGTATTGTGTTTGTGGCCTGGTTTTTACAAAGATCTGTCTGCTTTTGGTTCTCCACCTCACTTGGCTGCAGTATTTGGAAGGATTCTACCTTCCAGTGCTAAATAGACCATCCCCATTTTCCACCTGTTTCCAAACTTTTTTTGGCCTTTCTTAACTCTTCTAACCTTACATTTGCATGTTGTGTTTTTTCCTACACTACAACTATGAAATGTCCACTTGGGACAGTTGGAATGTGTGTGCTGCTTACAGGGAGTAGATCTGCAGAGGGAATGTTCAGGAGGGAAACAGTAGATGCAGGACTGCTTGCTTCTTGACCCTACATAAGGTTGCTGTAAAAGTACACTGGATTTCCAGGCAGTGAATAGGGTCACTTAAACACTTCCTCATGTAGCCTGAGCAGTGGCTGTTGTTGCTCTTGTAGATACAGCTCTCAAAGTCTTTTCCCAAGCCTAAGAACACCATTCCTTTCTAAACTAACTTCCTTGCTGAGATGAGTTGATGGGTTCCTGAGTGAGTCAATAACAAGGATTGCTTAAAATTTTTGGTTTTGTTTGGCAAAGGATTGCTCTGACCTTTGGAGAATAACATCCTATTCTCAGGTTAACACATCTATTTTGTCAGCTATCCTACTGTCTTTGCATGATATCCATATCTCAAGGACAAATCTTTATATGAAGAGAGCAGCTGCTAGCTTGCTTCAATTTGAGTTTTTCTACATCCACTCAAGTGCAAAAACTGTTTCTGGAAGCAGGAACTGGCAGTGGCATTCCCCCCTGTGATCTGGAATTTGTCAGTAAATGAAATGACAAGATAGAGAAATCAAGCCTATTGAAATAGACTGAGATTTGAGCCAGACTCAAATGTGAGATGATTAGGGTAATAATATAAAGAGGATCAATACTCAGGAAAATATCTATAATAAATACAATGTCAATTTTTTTGTATTTTACTTTAACAGCATATGTTTAGATGTGGTACTTCTGGCCTGGCTGTTTGCCTACACCTAAAAAAGCTTTTTTAAAATAAAAATTAAGCCATTGAACAATAAGCTTATCCCAAACTTAAGGATTCTCTTTAGGACTGAAGAAAGCTTTCCAATTGTTTAAATACCAAGAAATACTTCCAAGTTCCCTACTATATTAGCACATCTCCATGATGAATTAGGAGTTGTAAAGCAAGTGTTGAAGTAACTGGATGGCATAATCCCAAAGTGTACATCAGAACCCAAAAGTCTGTCAAGCCATGAAAAGTTCAGTCTTGTAAGAGCTAGTCGTGAATCTGAAGCTTGTTCAATTCCTTATCTTTATCATATACTTTAAAAAAACATTTTGAAGAAAGGATTAGAAAAAGTAGTCCAGAAAAAACACTTCCAGATATTTCCTGTAGATTAATAAAATAGGACACTTCCTGATTAGGCAAGTATTATGAGAATAGCAGATGGAGTAGTAATGACTACAATGGATTACACAGAATAACTCTGTTTAGGAAGAACATGTACATAAAATAATTCCTGTACAGCAAACTGCACTTCAAGTATTTCAGACATCCGTAGATGTATTCTGTAGCATCCTTAGCTAAGAAAAGAATTTAATCTATGTACACACAGGGAAACTGGAAAGCAAGATGCTACAGGGACAAGTTGTGTTTCAATTCAGAATGTGGTGCATTAAATTGAGCAGGATTGTACTGGCAGGGTTTTCTTGCCCCTTGTCTCCTAGAAATACCTACTGTGCCTTGTACTGCTGATGTTTTGTGATGTGTCCCAGACATCCCCATAATCCAAATTATACTGGTCAGTTTAGATCTATTAAATCTTAGCTGTAAAGCATTCCCTGCTAGAATTCTATAGGATCCTGTCTTGGAGAAAATAATTTTTCAGTGAAAAGAGAGGAAAGAATCTGCCATTTTAAAAGTTATTCTCTTTAGGAACGTTTTCTTCTGTATGCTTCAGGAACACATCCTTGGGTAGGTCCTTGGATATGTATGTTCTCCAGGAAACATTAGAAGAATGTCTAAAGAAGAAGGGGATTATGGCAACATCCATGTCCATACAGGAGGGATGCACATACTTGCAGAGACTGTATTGAAGGGCAAAAAGCGCACCTATGTACAGTCCTCAGCATTATTATACAAACAAAAATGATCTATGAAATTCCATTACCAGATCTTGAAGTACAATGACCTGCACTGCATGTGACATTTACCCTGTTTCCTCTGTTCTTTTCACTTACGTGCTCCTGACAATAGTCAGAAAGCAGGTATGTGGCTACCTGGCCTTTGGTCTGATCCTCTCTGACTGTATTTTCCATACAGAGGACAATCACAAATAACCACTAAGCAAAAGTATCTGCATCATCACTAACAAAAAATAAAACCCAAAACCCCCAGAAGTGCAAAAGGAATAAAGGCTTTGCCACTGATATGTTGCTTTATATGTTGCTTTATGATTAAGCAGTTGTGATTCTGAAGGGCTCCTGTGGGTGGTCTGGTGATAATACATCCAACAAAAGAAAATAAAATTCCATCATTATTTAACTTGCTTAGCTTTGTGAGGTTGCAGTAGTTGTCCACTCTGTCCAATATAAAATCACTCTGGAAACTTTTGGAATCAAAATCAGTGACCCTCCTGCTTGTACCCAGCTTTGGCTTTTGATATTTGTAAGATCTTTATCAATTGAAAGAGTTCAAATCCAATAAAAATGGACTGGATTGCTCAATCTCTATCCTTCATTTATCTCTGAAGAATTTCTATTTACTCCTTGTTTTTGTATTCTAGTACAGGTGGATATATCTGGAATAATGCAAATAAACCAAGAGGATTTAAGCTAGTGAAATCAAACTACCCAGTTAACTGACAAGGAATCTGCAAACGGATAACCGAGAAATTCAGTAATACTTATTTTCCAATTGTAGTTCTGTAGTGTATGCCTGTAACTACTTTTCCCCTTAGAGATACTTGGAAATTTTATGAGAGGTCATGAAAGTGTTTTTTTTTCTTGTGATATTTCACACAATTAGACCTTAAGAATACTGGAAACTAAAAATCTTCAGTATTTCATGATCTGTTCATTTTCAGGGCTTGAAAGTCAAGGTCTGCCGTACAAAATGACACTGTTTCTCATTAATACCCTTAAAATGTTTGTTTCCTGTACTGTTGTGCACTTCAGTCTGTGTCCTGTCTGTCCAAACATTTCCATGATCCTCATTGTTCATAATATACATCTGACCTGACATTCTCACAATCCTTTCTGGTTTATTGCTTTCTGACAGTTCCCTGGGTGAAGCTATGTTGTCATTTTTACACATAAGGAGCAGGCACAGCAGGTAGACTGAAGTATTTACCCCAAGCTACATGGGAAGTCTGACAGAGCCAGGACCTGACTCCAAGTGTATGGAGTTTCAGCATGATCACCAGACCTCCATTGTCATCTGCTTGCAGCATCTTGTAGTGCATTCCCACAATGGGTGAAACAGGCACTTTTCCTATGGGTCTGGATGGAAGCTCTGTAGGAAGAGAAGTCTGTTACTGGTGCTGTGTAGTGGCCAAAATAATTACAGGATTCTTCCTTCTTTCTCTCTATGTATTCATGACTGTACTTAGTTTTCTTGCTTTGACCTATACTAAGTGTCACAATTTTATTTTGGCTAAAAGGTGAACATGATCAGAAACACTTTGATCAAATGAGGAATGTAAGAGGGGAATAATTAGATGCACAGTGTCTTTTTTTAATGCAAATAGTGTGAAGTTTAACTGTTTTTCCTTCCACTCTGTGGAGCCTGGTACTGCAGAGGTTATTTTAAAAGAATACAATTTAAAATGGTATAAGACTACAGTAAAACTAAAAATATCACCAGACTATTTAAAGCAGATATAGAAAAAATAACTCCTGTCCTAAGGCACTTGCACTATTACCCAGAAGTGCCTGAATATCAGGCAGGGTGTCTCAGCTATTTTTAGGAGTAAAAGGGATGTTGCATTATGGAATTTATTTTTGGTAGTGTGTTATTATTGGTAGGAGCCATTTTCCAAGAGAAATGTTGTAGCTTTCTGTAGGTCAGTTAGACTTAATATTTGGTCAGCTTGGAAAACAGAATAAACAACCACCCCCCAAAAAACCCCACAACAACCCAAAAGCCACAACCAAAAAAAGAAACAAAGCCAAACCATGACATACAGTTTATACCATTTACCAGGAAAAGTTGTTTTCCTAGCAGTTGTCCCAGGAGTGGCAACTTACAATAATAGTGAGGAATGTGAGAGCTTGTAAACTGAGGCAAATTTGTGTGGAAGAGTAGTGCTCTAAGCCAAAGGACTGCAGCTGAATAGTTGTTGTAGGATAAATTCTTGCCATACAAAACCACAACTGAGAACACATGTGCCACCCTGCTCCCCCAAGGGTTTTGATACGGGACAAAGATGAGTGAGTCCTCAAGTCCAAAGGGACTCTGGTCTACATAGATGTTAACCAGACAGCTCTGGCTAAATTCTGGAAGCCCTATTTGCTTTCTCTTCTTTAAATACTTTTATTGTATACACAACATTACTCTATACATGGCCAGATGTGTACAAGCTCTATTGAAAATCATTGAATTATAGCAAAGCCAGACATCCTCCTTTCAGCTGCTTCCTTATTCCTGCTCTGAAGTACAGAGCCTGAGAGATATTAATCACAAGGAAATTATATTCTTTGTAGAATTTTTAAAAAGCAATTAAAAACATTTAAGACATGTTACAGCTTATCTCAAATACTAAAACTGAAATCAGCAATAGTTTTGCTAGCTGGTTGGGAAGTCTAAGAGCACTGGAGTGAGTGCTCATGTAGGAAGTCTCTTTCTCTATCTCAAATAAGGTAATGCTGAACTCTGATACTGACACTTTTTCAGATTCTGGTGTCAGTAATGAACTATTTTGGATATAATACAGTGATATATCTGAATTCAGACATACAGGAATAAAGCTTATTTCAGTTGCAGGTTAAAATGCTTTTAAAGGCAGAAGAACACATTAATGAATGTACTCAATATTTGAGTGTTCAGTACCTCTTATAATGTTTTTCCTGCTCATATGTCAATTGTTCTCTAATCTCACTTCTGGATCATGTCTCCTTTTCCCACTAGATGCCATTTTTACTTTGGATTCAGACCCTGCTCCTGGCACTTCTGTCTCTTCTATAAAAACTTTTTCTTGGCAGGAAAATGCAAGTACTCTGTATCATTAGTCTTGCAGAAAGAATCACTGCAGTTTTCTTCTTGCACAAAAGTGCACTGTGGTGGAATACATGGTGCACTGCAGCATAGGCAGTTTCTCTTTGTGCAACAAAAGGAAGAGGAGAGAGAACCTGAGAACAGACCCTTTATAACTGCACAGTATGAAAGGCTGCTACTTTATCATGTCTGGTGACTCCTCACAGGTGTCTTGGTAGTTTGCAGAGAGACAGCTAGGCCACTTGTACTGACTTACTGGGCTCAGAAATAAATCCTAGATCATTGAATCATAGAGTGGTTTCAGTTGGAAGGGACCTTATCTAGTTCCAATCCCCCTGCATGGGACCTCCCACTAGATCAGGTTGCTCAAATCCCCATCCAACCTGGCCTTGAACATTTCTGAGAATTGGGGCATCCACGGCTTCCCTAAGCAACCTGTTCCAGTGTCTCACCACCCCCACAGTATAGAATTTCTTCCTATAAGGTCTCCCCAGAGCCTTCTCTTCTCCAGCCTGAACAACCCCAACACTCTCAGCATGACTTCATAGGAGAGATGCTCCATCTCTGTGGCTCTCCTCTGGACTCACTCCAAGACCTCCATGCAGATGCTTTCTCTGTATACATGGTTCACAGGGGACTTCAGCAGCTGCTGTGTGTGACTTGTCCATAATTCTGTCCCTGGTTCTTTTGTTTCAAACTATGTATAGTTCAGCCCTAGGATGTAATACGTGCAACTCCTACAGAACAGTGTGTAGTCAGTCACATCTGCTAACAGTGTCAAAACAGTTTTTATTGCTTTTTACTCCTGCTAGCTTTGCAGCAACAATACAGCTGAATTACAAGGCTGGTGCATTATTAACAGCTCATTTGCTGAGTTCCCCACAGGGAACAGTCTCTGCTAGTACCGTGCAAGCTAGACATGCACCCTTGCTGACACCCTGATGCTGGGCTGGATGTAGAGCTACTGAGCAAGGAGCAACTTCTCAAACTTTACCTTAGATGTGAACTGGACTTCGTCAGTGCTGTGCTTCAGAGAACAGATCAGATTAAAGACGCCCAGCACAAATACAGAAGGAAATCCCAGGTGTAGCTCAAGTTGCACAGAACGGCTGAGGCCTACATTTTGCTGCTACTTCCCATGTACTCACAAGAAGACAGAATTTGTGCTGCACTTGTGTTTGTGCACTAGACAAATCTCTCAGATCAAAGTACTTCTCGGTGGTGTATAATGTACATCTTTATTTTATGTATGGATATAATTTTGCTATGTTTCCTAGCCATTAGCTTTTACTAAAACAGCTAATGTCTGTGGTAATGTCTTCTTAAGACAAACTGCTGAAAGCAAAGGAATTAGTTGTACTTCTCACTGAGCATAAAAGCATTGCTTGTGGTTTTTTTTCAGGCAGACTTTCAAACTTAAAACTGCTGAAATGTTTGCTGGGGCTAATGAACATCCCTGGTGTTATTCATGCGACTTGTAAGAAAAGGATGATATGCTTAAAATCTTCAGGCACCTCTCTGCAGCAAGAATTCCTCATATATGTATGTGTTGGTTATAACTAGAGATCAGAAGTTGTGTGAGCATTTAAAGGCAGAAAAATGTGCTCTGTAACCTAATAGATGCCAAAGACCTTTTGCCAGGTGGTATATCAAATTCTTGTAAACCTGGCCATCAGTCTTCCTACCTGAGAGCTGTCACAGCCATGTCACTTGTACTTGAAAGATAGAGGTAGGCAAATTATGTCTATGGAGAAGACATTCTTGGTATCTAACAGGTAGAGTGATGTAGTGGTATAATTTAAAGTTTGTCTACATGATTTCAGATGTCAGTCTGGGGAGGGCTGAGGACTAAAAGGAACTGCTGTGTCTGCAGAGACCTTGATAGGGGAGACACTGGAGCTGACATGCTGATAGAAAAGAACAGCAGCTACAAGCAAAGCTTTCATGATTGGCTAGAAGAGCTGTCAGAACAAGGGCAAGCACAAAGATGGAGGAGCTGGCAGGGCTCAACCAGGAGACCAGTAGCACTTATGGCCAGGAGGAACAGCTAATGCTGTAGGGCCAGCAACAGCTGGGATAAAGTCTTATGATCCTGCTGTTCAGGTGACAAAGCCCTGGGACCTGCTTGACTGCAAGCTGAAAACAGAGTGATAGGGCAGGAGATGGGAGAACAGCCAGATGGCTACACCAGGGTGCTAGGGAGGAAGGCTGTAAGCAATTATAATGCAACTTTGGGAGAGGTACTTTATCTTACTGCTTTTGTCTTCCTGTTGTCCTTTTCTCCCATTCAGTTAAGTAATAATTGCTGAAGAAAACTTACATGGTTTTAGGTATGGAAAAATTAGGCCTTTGAGCACCAGATGGCTTACTTTAATTTTGCCAGCTTTGAAGTTGGGGATTCAAGCTGGTGTTTCATTATTGGCCACTAAAATTTCAACCTGGCATGGTTGATATCAATCAAAAGCAGTCAGAAACATTGCAGAGGGCTGTGTATAAACTCAGGACATCTGTCCTGAATGATTAAGGTATTCCATAATAGGTTCTTCTGACAGCAATTGGAAGGGATATGCTATTTAAGTGCATATCCACTTCTTTTTCCTTTTATTAGTAGGACAGATTGACAGATGAAGGAAGACAGTGGCACCTGAACCCATGCCAGACTTATCTTCACAGCATTTGCATAGGGAGGTGGATATGATACTGTAGAGCTACTGAGGGTGGCAGTGGATCTGTGCTTACTATAGCTGTACTCATATGACTGTGGTTCTACATATTTGTAAAAATAACAAAGGTATTCACTCCACACAAAAAGGCACGTGTGATGTGTTGCTCGTTTGGACTCTTGGGAAGCACTGACTGCAAAAAGAAAGGCAACCCTGAAAACCTCAGAACAAAACAACAGATAGTTCTGAAGCACTGTGACAATCAAACAACAAGAGCAGAAAAAATATTTAGAAGAGACATATGGCTTAACATGCTGGCCCATTTTTGGTTGATCTTTTTCCAATCCTTCTGCTCTCAACATAACCTCTCTCTCAGTCCTTCCCTATTCCATAAGCCCATCTGCCTTCATCTGTTAATTCAGTCCTCTGTTACTATTCAATTGTTTATCAGCCAAATGAGTGTGGACAGTGAGCTTCTCTATTCCTTCCAACCTTGTTAAAATAGGCCTGCTGCTCAGTGGTGGGCCAGTGTTGAGAAATATGTAAATTAATAGTGATTTGTCTGGACACCTTAGAAAGGGAGGCCAGAACAACTGAGCATTTGGCATCTCCAAAAAATTTCTGAGGCCTCGATGCAGGCACCAACAATCTCTTCTTCACCACCCTACTGAGTACACAGTGATTTTGGCTTAGTATGATTTCACAAGGAAAGAGGAATACCCCTGCTTGATCCTCTTCCAGTTCAGTCTGGGAGAGAAGTCTGAACTGCTCCAACAGGCTTAATTGCCCCATAAAGGGGAAATGGTAATTTTTTTTCCCCTCTCGCTATCCAAGTAATTTCACATCTCTCTCCAATGTACCAGTGGGAGGTGTTGGTCTGACTCCAGTTCAGCTACTAGAAAATTAACCCAACGCAACAGTGGGTAACTGTCTGCTGGATTAATGAGCTCAACTGAATTAGCAAAGGTCTAGATGAAAGCCTTGGCAGGAAGGGGTGGTGGGACCACCAGATCAGAACGTGGGTGCACAGCAAAACCAAAAGGATCCCCTTAGAGGTGAGATTCATTCATCCATTTTGAAGAGAAGAAATACTTCTCTCTGGCTCTATTCTAGCTCAATGTTAAGGCCTGTGTCTAAGCACATGAATAGTTGTGTAGTCAGTCATGTAGGAGTGCTGCCTGTGTGAAAGGTGTATTTGGTCAGTGTTACCAGAAATACTCCTGCTGGGGGAGCACCTTCAAAGCCTGTTTCTGTAACTAGAGATTTTCTCACTTTGCCCCTTCAGAGGAGGTCTCCAATTGAGACTAAAACTAAGTATGTGTTAACTAAGCCAAATCAGTCTGTTGCTGTCACTCTTCAGGGGTCTCCTGTTTTCTCCTGACTTTGTTATTGCAGTTAGGCTGTAGACCCCTGACTTTTTTCATAGACAATGAGACAATTATCCCCCTCTTAGTGTGGATTCCTAAGAAAATAAGACTTGCATAATTACTCTGAGTGTCTGACTATATGCAATCTATGAACTGAGACCTCTCATGCACATTAGATGGAGGAGTCTCAAATATACTGAGCTCTTACAAGCTTTGTGGCAGCCAAATAAAGAGACCCTGACAATGTGTATTCTCACTTCCACTTTCCTGGTATGGGAGAAGCTGTGATGTGAACTCACCATTCACTGGACATACCAAAGGAGGTACAGGGACAGTCATCTAAAAAATGTCATTGCTGACAAAACAACTTGTTTGGTTTATGGGCTCAATATTTGTGTCATTGAACATTCTTTATAAATATTTTTTTTTCTTTAAGTGGAGCCTTAAAAAATAGTTGGCCTCTTGGTAGGGTTATAATGGGCTTTATGAAGGAAAAAATATGCAGTATGTTTATCCATGTAGAATAATGTTTCATGATTACTGTGCATCTCTTCTGCCAGGGATGCTAATATTTTATCTCCTTCTATTTTGAAGCTGGTTAGCATTTGCTCCAGAAAGAGCACCGTGGTAGAGGAAAATGAACTTACTAGGGACAAATGTCACACCAGTGTCTATCTGTATGTAAAATAATTAGGTGAAACTACAAAAATCAGGCCAAGCAAATTATTGTAGCTGAAGAGCTGGAGTTCTTTTGATCAAATTGTGTTAATGCTCCATTAATTCAGTACCTGTCTAAAGAAAATTCTCTACATCCACAATGAAACAGGGATGGAGTCTGGGCTGTTGCACAGTATGCTGTCCACTCCTGCAAGGAAGAAGGTTGGTAGCTATAGGCCTTGCAGTCCTGCTAGGGCAGAAATCACTCTTGGTCCTATCCCATGTCATTCTCCAGAAATTATAATCCTTGGTCATCTCTTCTGGGAGGGTGTCTGTCATGGCCTCGCCAAATGTCCAGACCTGGGCTGCTAGGAAGGAAGGGTATAGTGTCTAAGAAAAAGGCAGCTTGTGCCCTAGAACTTCTTAAAGCATTCCAGTAGAGCCTGAAGTCCTAGCACCTACCTATGTTAGGCAAGTACTTACTGCTATGCATAAACATAGGACCCAGTTGAAATATGAGCAATTCCATCTGTGTAAGGCAAAAGATAGTAAAGGACATTAGACAGCATCAGCCAAGTGCCTTTTTAAAAGACAATCTCTGTGTTGTCAGTATCAGTAACAGGGTTCTGTGTCCCAACAGAGTGAATAATCCAAAATGAGAAGCCACGTGAGCTAGGTATGAGGGTAGCACTTGAACATAAATGAGTCCAGCATCTAGAGATGCTGCCCTGTATCATCTGAGTGGGCAAAAAATGGTTTATTGCTACAATGTTGCAGGAAAGAGAAGTACCTACATAATATCTAGCTCAGCTGGAGAGAAATCCAGCCTGAAATCTTAGGATATGCCCAAATGCACATCTAAACAGTTAAGTGTCCCTCACAACACAGTGTGTTCTGCCAAGATGGTGGATTTCCATTTATCAGTCATCCAGTCTTTGCTGATACAATGGTCACTTGGGGTCAGTAACAGGATAATAGCCAGGCTCCTATGTTTGACAGATTAAAATGGCAATATCAAGCTTAAACATCTTGGAAGTTACTCATAGGTTTTATACGACTTGAAGGCAGGAGCATGCTTGGTAAGGGAGTTAGAGGCTGACCACTTTTCTTTCAGAAAAGCTCCTTTGGGGGAAGTTTGGTCTGTTTACACCTGCCTCCCTACAAATGCAAGATAGGAGTAAACCCTGTGAGAGCCTTACTCAGTCCTTCCATCATCACCCAGATCAGCTCAAGCCAAGAGTTTGCAGAGAAGGACATCAGTGTTTTGTTTTCTGCTTTCGCAGGACCATTCTCTGGCTGCCAAAATTCTGCAGAATCCCCTGCAAAACAGACTTGCATCTTCATCACTGGCTGCCCAAATCGTCTTCACCTTACTCTGTCTGTAGGCCTGTCCTGAGGCATGAGAATGCCTTAGCTTGTGGCTGAGAAGATTACCAGAAGTTGTTGACAGGGCTGTGGGACAGCAAAACGTACTATTTTGTTTGTCTGTAGGAGGCCAGGGAGTGTATAATTGTCAGTTGAAGTTTGTTTATAATATAGATAAGCATCTGAACTGCCAACGTTTAGTCTAATTTTAAAGATCCTTATGCATTATGCAACTGTTCTCCTTTTCAGTAAAATGCAAAGTTACAATGGAAACCGCTTGATTTCCAATGTGCATAATTTCCTTCTTTTGAGGACCAGGAGGGCAAAATGTCCTCTTCAAAAGCTGGCTCATTTTCTGAATCACTTGCCACATTCATCTTCTGCTCAATATTTGAATGTAAAGCTACAGGAGGTGGGTATGCAGTCTGCCTCTTGATCTCCCTGGTTTTACTCACATTTCAACAGGGGACAATTTTCATTTTCCTTCTCCTGTAGGAGATTCAGGGTGTTCCTTCCAGTCTGAAAAGAAAGCAGGAGCTGCAGGTAGTGAAGAGGAAAGCACATGCCCAGTTGTCCTTAAAGACATTCCTTTCCCCAGGCCCACACAGCATGGCAAGGCCTTGAACTTCAAGTCTCATGGTCCCAAAATGTCCTGATGAGGGTTTTGGCTCCTACTTGCACATCCATAATGTTGAGCTGTCTCCACAACTTAGAATCAAGCTTGGAGTTTGAGCTGATGGATGCAGACTCTTTTTTGGACATGTACATGTATTAATTTTCCCTGGCTTAGCTAATATAGTGTCTTGGATAAAACGAATACATCCACCTTTGAAGATGAGCTTCATGCCTGAGATTAGTACATGATGTACAACTACACCAGTAACCTACATGAGCAGAAGGAATTGGGAAAAGTTCAGAGGGGGCAATGAATAAAGAGTGAGTGGGCTTGGATCAATTCTCCAGCTTGCTGTGTGACCTGGGCAAACTGCTTCACCTTTCCATGCCTCTGACTCCTTCCTTCATCCCTTTTTTTTTTTCTTTTTTTTTTTTTTTTTCAAATTCCTTCTTATATAGACTTTCAAAGTGCAAGGGCAAAAGCACATGCCCACCTTGAGCAGTATCAGCATTGATACACAGCTTTAAAACAAGGAGGTGAACACCCAGCTGGAGGTCTCCTGTAGGTATTTGTGAGCATAGTCTTCTGCAGATCAGGAAGGGTGGATGGATCCAGTGGCTGAGGAGGGACTGTGCTTGCCCAAACATCAACTGGATTTCTGGGACACCTGCAGAAGGAGTGTGTTTTGCACATACAGGTGTCCTGCAGTGCACAGGAATTTGCTTGTGTGGCCTTCAAGGCCTGGTATGTCTCTTGGCCTGCCTTGCTCCTGGGGAAGAGCTGCTGTGGCTTTGTGATGGGCTCTCCTTTCTTCCCACTCTGCACAGGAAACCAGCCCGCTCACTGGTCTAGTGTGCCAGTCATCCTGACTGTAGCTGTATTTCTTCTTTCACTCATGGAATAAATACCAAGCCGTTCTCCTTCCCAAATCCAATTTTGTTTTTCTTGTGAGGTTTCTGCTGATACCAAGTTCTAGTGTCTCCTGTTTCACCTTTTAATGAAAGGAAATGAGATGATCAGGTGGAAATTAGAGACTACAGTGTCTCTGAAAATATTTCAGACTGTGTTCATTAGGAAGCTAGAAGAAAAAAAACATTTCATGCACTAATACCAAGCACACTAAATCTTTGGTTCCAAAGACATTTGTGTGAGTGAAGGGTGTAAAGATGGTTTTAGAAACGAACTTTAGCTTCACTTGTGACATGTTACTGGGCATATTTGTGGTTTTTCTCAATGTCTTTTCTTCA
This sequence comes from Chaetura pelagica, assembly GCF_000747805.2. Taxonomy (NCBI): domain Eukaryota; kingdom Metazoa; phylum Chordata; class Aves; order Apodiformes; family Apodidae; genus Chaetura; species Chaetura pelagica. Next base: position 2,116,491 of record NW_009953920.1, read on the forward strand.
GGATACAGCTTAAGATCTAGAAGACTCTTGAAAAATTGATGCATTTAATAGCATAGAGGGGAAAAAAATCCATCCTGACAAGATGCTTTAAAAATTGCTGTTATCTAAAACCACCTATCTAGAAAAATGAGTTGAGGGCTGGCAGATCCCTGCAGGGCTGTTCTGTCTCCTCCCCGGTCTCCGGCCCTTTTTGACGGGCGGGTGCAGAGCCAGCACGTTGCTGGTGGGAACCGCTGCTCCCCGCAGCCCTCCTGCTCTGTTTCTGGCGAGCAGATTGTTTGCCCGGGGACAGGACAAACGCGAGACAACGGGAGAAACAAGCGCGCAGCGCCTCTGCCCGCATCCCGACCTGCGTTTTAAAAACTCGCTCTCTTCCCGCTGTGCTGCTGCAGCTTTCCTTGCCCGGGGGGGGCAGTTAGAGCATCACAGAACCGCTTGGGTGGGAAGGGACCTCTAAAGGTCATCCGAGCCAACCCCCCCTCCTTGCAGCGACGTCTCCCAACATCTCATCCCTTGGATGTTCTCCAGGGATGGGGCCTCCATCACCTCCCTAGGCAACCTGCCCCGGGGGCGGTGCGGGGAGGTGGGAGGCGGTGCGGGGCGGTGCGGGGCG
>NW_009953920.1:2118196-2129100 GCF_000747805.2 Chaetura pelagica
AAACCCCCAGTGGGTTTTTGGCCCCTTGAAAATGCAGCAAAAATTTAAAGGAAAAAAAAAAAACACCGCCTTTTTCTTTCCCCTGCTGTGTTTCTGTAAGCCAATCTTGCGGCTTCGCATGTCGGTTGTTACCTTGTGTTGTTATGTAACTCCGGTTTTTTTTCACGGGCAATTGAATAAAATAACTTATTTTAAATGCGTTAAGAGCGTTGCCCCAGCCTGTCGCCTTGTCAAACGCTGCTCTCCTCATTTTGCAGCCTGCACAGATAATGGGTTTGTAGCGACACAGGCCACATGCAATTCATTTTCTCGTCTCTCGCATCGTTTCCTGCGTGTTCCTTTACAGTTGCAGAAGAAACGACTTGGCCTGGGTTTAGGTTTGTTTTTTTTTGCATCCTGCTGTTTGGAGCTGCAGTAGTGCCTTTTTTTTTTTTTGCTGCACTCAGCAGAAGTGCGTGGTGAGGCTGTACCCACGGGTGGGCAGGCGCCCGTGGGAGGAGGATTGCAGTTATTACAGTCATTCATCTTAGCCTGGGGATTCATTTTGAAAATTTGGATTTTCCGCTAAGAAGGGATTATCGTGTCTCTGTGTAGTGCGTGGGTTTTAGGAAGAAGCGGAGTGTGGGACCCGTCCTGGCTGCTCTCCCTGCTTCTGCCTGCCTTTGGAAGGCACGCTGGTTTGGACAGCACGGGTGCAGTGTTGATTTGCATGCTGGAGTCAGAAGTGGGATGTACAAAGCAGTGCGTGCTTAGTCAGGCAGCGCTCATCCCGTTGATGCAGTCTCACGCCAGCACAGGGAGCGGGGAGAGTACTCGGCCTTACAGAGGAAATGCTGGGTTTATTTACTGGTTTGTTTCAGGAAAGTGAGTGGGGAGTTAGCTGAGAACAAAGAGTGGTTGGTCAGATGGCCAGTGCCTGTGAGGAGCTGGTGGTGGGCAGCACGTCGTGTCACTGCTGCGATGTACACGCCAGCAGTGTGTTGCTGACTTACTGTGACCTGAGCTTTGGACTCCTAACCTGTTTAGCATCAATCAGCTGTTTCTCATCAGCTTACTCATTTGGAACCAGAGCTGGCCAGAGCACAAACTGACTCCCTCAGTGGCTTGATCAGGATCTATCAATAGCTGAATGTGCCAGTGATTTATTTGAAAGTGAACTGTGTACATGAGCTCTGAACACCCCAAAGAACTGATTCAAAATCCACACACTCACTATCTTAAGTGCATTCTAATAAACAATGTGGTGCTTATAGTCTTCCAACAAATGACTGGCTGAGACTTGTTACTAAAGTGCATCTCTCTGTGGCTTTGTGCTTTCATGTACATGACATGCAATCTGGCATTCTGTGTGATGGTGAGTAAATCCCTGTGAAGCTTCGTGGAGTTTTGCACGTGCTGTGCCTGACGCCGAGTAGCGTTCGTTCAGGGTGGTGCTGAATCTTCCTCCTTGTCTCCTTTTGGATGGTCTTACAAGCAATGCAATTACTTGAAAAAAAAGAGCGTGAGCAGAGTTTAGTTTATTACCTGCTTTTTGAAATGCTGGGAAAGATGTAGTTGGGGTGTAATGGAGGGGATTCAGGTTGTGACAGTGTTGAGTAGTTGGTGTCAGGCCCAGAGCTATTCTAACAAAGAGGTTTGGTTACCTGTTTAAAGTTGTTGAAAGTTTGTCTTGTGGATGCAGACATTAATGTTGCCCCTGTGGCTTCAACACTGCTGCTTTTTAAAAAAAATCCACTAGACAACCTTCCCATTTGCCCACCAGTTAGGCAGGTTGCAAAGTTCAAACAAAAGGGCTTTGAAGGCTTTGAAGTTTGTGATGATGGAGTTTGCTGGACAACGTAACTTGTCCTCACAGTGATTTTCCTTTTGTTTTTCCTAAGTGTTTCTCTGGTCCTGTCTTGGTTTCCTCCAAACTGTGGTGTCCCCACAGGGTCTGGCTTCAGCATGCATAGATTGTAGTGGGCCCCTAAAGGCAGGGAGGGGAGCTCAAGCCTTCTACAAGTGCTCTGGCTCGCTCTCCCTCCTGCTTAGCAGCGAGATTGCTTGCCAGCCTGAGCCAAAGTGCTCCTTTATGAATGCCACCCAAACCAGTTTCATCTGCTATCCAAATATACGTGTGGCTTCCATGAGTGGATCATTCCTGCAGCTTTCCAGCATACGTAACTACCGTACTGGGAGTCACCGACACCTCAGATGCTCTCTAGTTTCCAGTGGCACCTGCACTGCTGGGAATGTTTTCTGTGGCGTCGGCTTTTCCTCTCGGATTGGCTTGCAGGAGTAGCTGGAGGATGGTCCTGCTCATACCAGTTTGTGTGTCTGCCTATTAGCATGGAAAGGAGTCGCGACGCCCCCTTTTCTTCAGGATGTCTGTTGTTTGTTTACGCTCAGCGGCTTTCTGGGTTTTGGCAATAAGGAGATGAGTCAGTTTTGCTTCTGTTTAAGGCTTCTTTTACCCATTTCTCTTCTAAGATTTCATGTGCTGTTGTGATTCTGCAGTGGCTGAGTGGCAAACACTGCAGGGCTTTGGTTTAATTCCTTAGATATACATTTCTATTTGTCTTATATATCATGAGTGTTAATTCTAATCAAGTCTAAACCAGGGTAGATCTTGCATGCTTATGCATTTCTCCTAAAGCACAGCAATCGTTTGGGTTTCTACTGATAACCTTAGGAGGGTGGGGGGCATGCAACACAGGACAAACAAAAGTGCAGCCTGTAGCAAAGGGCAGGCTGAGATGCCACCTACTCCAGTTGATGTTTTCCAACTGAGATTTAAAGCCAGCAAGATCTTTAGAGTTAATTAAGAAGAAATGGCAAGGTTCTTTGATGTAGGGAGCCCAGGGTCATATTCATTACAGTTAATGAATGGTGGCTAGGTAGCTGTATAATGGGTTTATGAGTAAGTCTTGGAATTTTTGATCAGCTATGCCATGGCTAGTGTGTCCCATCATCAGCTCTGACATAGGAGGTTTAGGTTCCTCAGGCAGGTCTTCTCAAGAGGTGCTGGGGCTGTCCCTTGGTGAGGTGGTGTTCCTTGTCTCAGCTGTTAGTGGGTTCACCAGAATATGGACCAGTAAGACCAGCCCAAGCTGCAGGCAAAACAGGCTGTTGTCAGGGGCAGCAGACTGCTGGGGGCGAGAGGCTGGCGGTAGCCCCATAGCCTGATTCTGCTTTGGAAAGAGGGAGGAGTTAGTTTGAGCAGGGCAGCAGCTGAGCCTGAAGGAGGGTTCACCTGCTGCAGTACCTGTTGCAGCCCTTGTTTGTCCTCTCCCTCCAGTGGCGCCAGCAACAGAAGCCTCCGCTGGCTCCTCAGGGCTCTCCTTCCTCAGCTCTCCACTTTATCCTCTCACTCTCCTTTTCCATGAGTTAGGAGCAGCCTAAGGTTGATCCCAGTCCCTTGTCCTTTTGTCCAAGGCATTGTCTACAATGCAGATAAACCTTGAGATGCCTTGGGGGCTGGGCGGGGGTGGGGGGCACGTGATGCGGCAAGTGTTCCTTTTAGACCTTAAAAAAGGGGGAAACCCTGGTGCTCTTGTTTGAAATATGGAAGTAACTTCTCATCAGCGTGCTCCCCAGGGAACTGCTGTGCTCCATTGGATTGCAAAGTTCTTGGAGGCCGCGGCAGGGCAGGCAGCGTTCCCTTGCTGCAGAGCAGAAGGCCTGTGGGAGAGAGCGTGTGCACAGGCTATGATGGAGACCTTTGCTGAGGTTTCCCTTTATGCATTTAGCAAAACAGGCTTGCTCTTTCACACTTTACATATATTTTTCTATTTCTCTGCAGATGCTTGTAGATCAGGCTTCCAACCGAACAAATGTTGCTGAATTAAAAATCCCAACCAATGTCTACATGCAAAATGGGGAAAAAAAAGCAAGTGTTTGTCCCAGAATTAAAATCCATTTAAATTTGCCAGTTGTTAACCCATGAAACAGTGATGCAATGTAGAATGTCTGTTGGACTGAATCACTTGTGTTTAAAATGGAACATGCTCTAGAAATAAATGGGTAATTGCTTCAATGTAGTCAATATGGAATTCAAAGATGACTGACAGAGTGATTTGTCATCCAGCTCCGTAGCAGGAGTCATCTAGGAAGTCTGTGATGTTAAAGGCATTTGTTTCTATTAGCACCTTTTAAAGCAATTTTGTTAATGAGCTCTTGAACACCAGGACTGAAAATCTGTCATGTGGTACACTTTATTTTTCCATACCATAGGCAAATGTGTGCCATGTGCACCATTAATTACCAAATCAGGTTTCTCAGGTCCTGAAATGTGTGGTTCAGCTCAGGTTTCTCAGGTCCTGAAATGTGTGCTTCAGCAGGCCTATCATTTTAGAGAAAGGAGGAGCATCCTGTTCTTCTGGTGCTAACAAAATGCTTTCACACATCTCTTTGTAAAATTTAGGATGACATTCTACAAGCTTGGGAAGATGTGATGTTGTGCTACCCACTGTATACTTTTTGAAGAGGAGGAAACTGATGGATACCCCCTCCCAAACATGTGTAAGCAGAAGAGGTGGAGGAGGAAATTGTCTGCTTTTCCTGAGGGGGGAAGGAGAGCAGGAGAGGAGGAATGCTTTACGAGACTGTGAAGCAAGTTGTTCTTTCCTGTGTGTTAGTGAAACACCTGAGTGCTGGTTGTATCGAGCAGACAGGTCAAGGGGATGTTGTCTGGATCTTAAATGTTGCTGTGACTCCTCTTCCTCCCTGAAACACTCTATCCTACCAAAGTCTGTCTCTTTGGCAGAACGTAGGTTATATTTTATATAGGGTTTGCTAAGCTAGGTAAGAAGCAATGTATTTGGGGATAATCCAGCTTTGCTTGTGAGCTGAAGGCCTGTTTTAAGGCACTTCCTGAACCATTTGAACTGCAGTCCTCCTTCCAGCTGGACTCAAAAAAATGTGGTGTTGTGCTACCTACCTGGGCCAGGTACAAGTGGTTGCCCAACTAGTGGGATGAATAGGATCACCTGATCTCCCTAGCTGATCCTTGGGCAGCTAGATGCTTTTCTTTGAGATCTGGGACCTGTCAAAACTGATAGTGTTGTCCAAGTAGGAACTACTGTCTTGTGCCCGCATTTTAATGCAGTGTTGGGAAAACTCAAACTTAGAATTTACAGTCTAATGCAGAACATCCATCAAGCATTGGGTTATTTGTCAAGTATCTTTAATGATGTGTAAAAAAAACAAACAACAAACCCAAACAAAGAACAACATAAACTCTGGGAGAGGCCTTAGGATTTTTAATATTAAATATATATTTTAGTTTTTTTGGTTCTTCTTGTGCAGCACATGATTATGTAAAGAAGACAAAGACAACCAAAGATATATTCTCAGAAGCAGCATCTTAATTTAAATAGCGTGGCTTATTTGCTACATGCTTAATGTGAAAAGGGGGGAAATGTGAATGAAATGTTTAATCTTGGAGTCAGAATGTGTTTCCAAAATGATGCGGTTCAAGATTCATGAAAGGCCCCTTAGCCATTAAGCTGTGTGCTGCTTTCATTAAAGTCCTGTGGAGATTATGTAGAGATTTTGTTTGTGAGGTCTTGTCATGAACTTGTCAGTTGGTTCGACTGCACCATGTTCTGAAATGGTAGTCAATGTGAGGTCAATGCCACACTCAGAAATACTCCATACATACCTTCAGTCACAGTAGAGACCGGATGCTGAGGTGAAACGTTTGGTCTAAAATTAACAGTGCTCTTTCTAAAGTTATTGGGAACTTTGCTTAATGAAGGGCAGTGCCATCTGGCCTTTTGTGATTTTTTTTAAATTATTTTTTTTTTCCGAGCTGAGTGTTGTAGGGAAGCTGTTTGCTGTGCCAGTGTGAAGCACTGACATTTCTGTCTCATTGCTCTAGCAGCAGGCTACAGCAGAAACAGCCATAGGAGTTACTACCCAGGCCGAGTATTAAGGGCTAATGAGCTAAACTATACTACTTCTTAGGCTAGAAAAGTATTCCAACACAGAAGCACCCAGTCCTGTAGTAGAACTCCTTCCCAGGACCCATCATTATGGTGGTTTATGAGAGCTAGGCTACCTAATCTTTTTGATTTCCACTTCTTAGTGTTCCTTAAGGATTTTGCTTTGTGTGTGAATGGAAATTAACTTTATTTGTTTATTTATTTATTTATTTTTAATCAGCACATCTCCCACTAAAGAACAGTATTTCCCACTTGACTAAAGGCAGAATTTCTTATGTTGGTCAAGAAACTGCGTGCTGGCATAGAACCACTATCAGCTCTTGAAATTGAACTTCGTGTTACTCCTTCATGCTCTTCAGAACTATTACACTAAAAGCACCCTCTTTGCAGATTTCAAAGGGTCCCCCTCTCTGCGCATCAGTGTGTGTTCTTTTTGACAGTCTCCTCCTCCTCTTCAGCCTTCTGACTCCTCAAAAACTGGGTAATCGTGAAGTATTGGGGTTTTTTTTCCAGTACACTTTGCTATACAGGTAGCTGCTCCAAGGCCGTGCGATTTTATGTCAGTTAGAACATGAGTTAATAACTGACTAATTCTCTGTACCCAGTAGCAACCTTAGTGTCTGTATTTCAGCAATTATATTAGGGCATTTCTAATTAAAAACATGTATCACCTAATTTTAAGTGTCTGAATTCTTAAGTATCTGTGTCTTTTGCACTCAACTGTGCGTAAAGCTGGAGCGGGTGCAGTGAGAGCACTTGCTTGTCCTGAAGTGCTTAGAGCAGTTTACAAACCTGGTGTTACAAAGATTTCACTGTTGATGAGGAGGGAATGAAGAAGTTTGGAACATGGGAGCAAAATAAGAAGCAATCATGCTGCAGGAAATTCAGCAAAAGTGTGGTAAAGGTGTGATAAAATGTTCAGTCTGCTTCTGTGGGTACAAGTTGCCAGCTCTGCTGCTGAGGTTTGGCTGGAGGTGGGTCCTGGAGTAGGGTAGAAGCAGACAGTACCTTCTAGAAATCTGATCTAAGGATCAGCTGCTCAGTTTGCTTGTTGGAGCTACATAGTAACTTCTAGGTATCAGCCTTATTCTCTTGTTCGGCTTGGAAGATCATCATGTGCCCATGGAAGTTACTGCAGAACTTAAGAGAAACAAGAGGACAGCCCTCATGCACTCTCTCCTTCTGTGTCTTCCTGGACCTGCCTGCAGGGGTGGCTTTTTGATACTTGGAAATAGGGGTAGTGGCCCAGGCCAGGTTCCCTGCCAGGGCATCTAAACCCTCCATCCACACTGTCCTTAAGAAAAAACAAAAATCATCTAAGACTCTGGTTGGAAATGAGTAAGAAACAATTTCCCAATTGTACAGGAAGAGGTTGCTTGCTTATGGATAAAAGAATGGATTCAGGGTTGTGAGGGAGAGGTGGTATGTTTAAACCTCTGCTTGGAGCTGGAATAGAAAAGTTTCTGTCAGAATGTCTGCTTCTGCAGATATCCTGGTGGCCTACTTCCTATCAGAATGACTTTCTAACGGTTATCAAACGTGTATTTTGTGTATGTGTGTAAGAATTATTTGTTGGTAAAATAAATTTCTGAGGTTTGGACTCCAAGTTAAATATATGCCTGTTTTGACCTATTTTTCCCAACCTAATTCTGCCAGGTCTGCGTGCGTACACATGATGTTATTTGCTTGTGGAGTCCTGCTGACTTTTGAAAGACAATGCACCTTAGCAAAGCTGGTACTTAAGTGGTGGTAGCAAGCCCAGGGTCAGGCTAGCTCAGTAAGGAGAACATGTGGAATAGAATGTTTTGGGTCTACTGGTTTAACACTGTATCATCTAGTAGTTCAGGAAGGTTCATTGTGAATAATGTGTTTGTCTGAACTGTGACCTTGTAATAGCTCTGGGAGATGGACAGGAGGTCAGTCTACCTGATGACCTGCTAATAACTCACTGGAAAACTCAGTTCATCTCCTTTAGCTACCTGGACCAAAAGGGAAATAAATGCAGTTTTGCTAACCTAAAGAATCCCTTTGGGACTGTGAGAGGGGGACACCCACATGCTGAAGTGATAAGAGGGCCTTAAGCAAATGAAGATCTAAGCTGCTGAGTCTCCATGGCATACTGTGAGCTTTCTAGCTTATGTCTGGGGATGACAGAGCTGTGTTTCATGCAGCACTGCACCAAAAAGAGAGGTGTAAAATATTAGCTTGAGTTGGCTGCATGCGACTGGCTGATGTGCAGGTAACAATAGGGTTCCTTCTCTGTGCTCCCCGAGGTTTTTATTTCCAGAATAATGCAGGCAAAAGCAGCTTGCTGCATCTCTGCCCCCTCGGTGTGCTTGAGCCCTGAGTTAAGTGCAAAGCTGGTCAGCAGTGCCTGAAGGGAGCCAGGTCATCTGAAGCAGATAACCCAAAACGGGGTGTTTTGGTAGGGCTTGTCTCTCAGGGAGAAGCTGCACTCTCCAGGAAAAGGCATTACTATTTCTCTTGCATCTAATCAACCCTAGATCTGTGGGTTTCTAGGAATGTGCCCTAACAGGCAGGGATCTCCTGTGTCTGTGTATGGGACATAATTTACTCCCATCTGGCCAAAGCAGTTATGTTCTACTTAGAAGATTCATCGAGTTAGAGAGCAAGAGAGGAGCATAACTGATAGAAAGATTAGAGAGGGAGTTTCTGGGTTCCTTTGCCAAGGGCTGGTTCATGTATTTCATATGTGGAGTAGCATATGGGATGTCAGGACTGGTGATTTTGGGATATACAGGAGCAGAACACTAGGTCCCTGAATCCTGTGGATTTTGCAAGCAGGGCTCAGTAGCAGTGAGTATGGTTTTCAACTTCAATGCCTAAACAGTCAGTCTAACAGTCCTCTGAACTCTTGTCTATCCACACCTCAGTGATATGTCAAATGAGAATCTGCATATTCATTTGGCATGTTTTATGCAGTAGTTTTCTGAGATGAATCCTGGTAGCTAATGGTGAATATGAAAGCTCTTAGATACAAATTCCCATGTAATAGGATAACCAATATAATTCAGTTAGAGCTCTGATAACCAACAGATTATATGTGGCAACCAGGTCTTCAAGCCTTAGACAACCTAGGATCTGAGCTGAGAAGGCTGTTGGACTGACCTCTGTAAGTTTGAGTGAAACAATGTAGATGAGAGACTACTGAAAAATGTTTTCCAGCTGTACCACTCAGCCAAAACCATCAGCTTTTTTCATAACCCCTTCCCTTGATCCTGTGTTTATGGCCTCAGGTAAGTATTAGGGCAGGAGGGAGACTTTGCAGCTATAGGGGTCTCAGCTGGGCTTCATGGAAATCAAGCATTTCTCATCAGAGGAATTTAGTTAACATTGCAGTTTGTGATAAATTAATAAAAAATGTTAGGCTCCTCTCAGACCTTTTAGGTTTGCTTTTTTCCCTAGTTTTAAAAGACGCAGGGGGTACAATTTTTTGTGCTTGAGACAGCAGGCAAATTCTGGATCTGCTGGAGGCAACAGGTCTTCTGTCTAATAATGTACCATTTTTATGTAATTTCTTTGGAGGAAAATTCCATTTTAGGCCAGAGAGGCTTGGTGTTGAGCAGACTTTCTTAGACACCTCTAACCAAGTACAGTGTTCCTCCTCATGCTGTGGCAGTTCCCATTTCTGCAGAGCTGTCCTGCTGGACTTGTCATAGCAGTCCAACTTCAGGTGTGGTTCAGAAGCTCAGACCAACTCTTGACAGCCCTGCTGAAGGCTGAGTCACAGGGAAGAACTGGAGACACAAGTGTTCCCCAGATCTATGTGGCACCAGTGGTCTATTTGCTGAAAACTAGAGACCCACTGCAAATCACATGTGCTTCTTCAGTTGCTGATCAAGATTGTTTGGTGGTGTAATTACTACGTTCATTTTCAAATAGCTGGCTGCTTGAGCAAAGAGCTGAATTTATCACCATGTGAGCCACCCTGAGGCTACCAAGCCTCTAAAAAAAAAATAAATAAATACCAATCCATGTTTTCCTTGCATATATTTTTTTGGGAGCGCACGTCATTTATGTGCACACATTGAACTACCCTTGTTTTGATGACTACTTTCCCTGTAGTCTCTCACTCGCAGTGAAGACAGGTGGCCTGGCAGGACCAAAGCCAATGCTCTGCAAACGTGCAGCATAATAATCTTTCTCAGAGTAGCTCTGGTGCATGCATGTGTGGGAGGAGGGGAGGCCTATTAAGTAGTGGAGCTGCATTAAAATTTGCCAGTGGAACAGTTGTGTAAAAATAAATGCTGTTTCAAACAGAATCAAAATGTTCTTCGTGAGAATGTGTTTGTACTGCAGCTGGAAAGAGTTCAGAGGACCTGGAACCCTGCAGCCTTGTTTAATGATCAGATCCAGTTGGGAGAGATCGGAGATGGAGGTGTGGCAAGGTGATGGTTGTTGTTGTGCTTCAGCTGTAAGGAAAACTTCAGAATGCTTCAGTTTCCCACAGTGCAGAAAATGAGACTTGACCTCCTCTGCTTTATACAGCTATTTCTTAAAAACTATCTGCTGTTCCCAGCGCACATCATTATAGTGTTGTGCTATTGTATTTACTTCATGGAAGCCTGAGGCTGATCTCCTTGCTACACTGAGTTCCTTTAAATCACTGGTCTTACCCTAGGAATGCATTTGGCCTGTGAGGTCTTAAAATACCTGTAGAAAGATTCACTGCGTATTTATGTGGGACAGAGACCACACAGCTTTCTCAGCTGGCAGTTTTGTAACACTTGTGCACTGGAAAACAAAAGCATGTCAGTGAGGAACCACCCACCCTAGGCTTCCTTTCTGGCTTAAAGGATCACCTTGAGCAGGGTCTCCACTGCCTTTTTTAATTCCATTTTTGCAGGTTAGATGCTAATGTTACCTTAGCAAGGTGGTCTGCTTTTTTTTCTTCCCTTCTTGACAATGCTGGGAGCAATTTTTTTTCTCATCATTATTTCTACTTCCCTACTCTTCAGA
>NW_009953920.1:2129218-2130697 GCF_000747805.2 Chaetura pelagica
ACTTCAGACCTGTTTTTTTAAAGCCATTGGAGGCTAGTATGTCTATTTTCTCAGTAGCAAGCCTGTAAGATGTTTGGGCTTCCAACGTAAGCTGATAAATCCAAGCATAATGCTTCTGTTTAGACCTTTCTGGTTTAATTGGTGTTGGAACCTTCTTAGTTTTGGTTGCAAAAAGACCTGTGCTTTGAAACAGGCTCTTTTCCTTAACATACAGCAAAGGCAAACTCTCTGCAGCAGATTGTTCAGAAGTGGTGTTCATCAAGGCAAATGCCCTGTTTTGACTTCACTTCTTCTGTGGCAGTCAAACCAGGCATTGGTGCAATGGACAGAAAAATGGCTTCTATGCAAATCTTATGGTTTCAACAGCTCTTTCTTTTTCCCCCCTTTTGTGGCGATCTGTCTTGTTCCTGCAAAGACCTTTTTTCACCCTTTGCCCTGTGGGTTGCTCTGGTATGTTGAAGACCATACTCCAGCTGCTTAGTCTGTTGAAACATGAATGTGGGAAAGGCATTTTTCTTAGTGTGAGCACTCGACAATGCATTTGTTCGACAGCTGAGCCGTTCCTTGTTCAGAGCAGGCTGCACAGCAATAACGTAGCAGCTTTGTCATCTCCTAAGTAAGATGAAGAAAGAAAGTTAATGGATTTATTACCCTGAGACTAGTTCTTGTTCTGTGTAGTTCACCAATTTCTTGTGTTTGTTTGCTAGTGCTTGCCTTGCGTCCTGCGTATATAGATACCCTTTGGTCTTCCAGTGGCCCTGCACCTCTTAACACTGGATGATGGGATAGAGGGGGTCCCTGCTGTGTCACTGGTTCCCTGAGTTAATCTATCCACATACCCAGAGGCAGAACTAGTCTTGAAGTGCCCTGTTGCAAGGTAAAACTTGGGAGATGTCAAGCTTTCTGTCTGCCCATGGATGAAGCAAAGAAAAACAGCAGAAACTTTATCACTCTGCTTAATGTTGTTACAAACTGAGTTTATATAGCCAAGTATTGTATATGAAAAACAATTGCATTTTGATAAGTTCTTTTTCTTTAAGGTGTGCTGCTGTCTGTGGATGAAAATGGGAATCTTTCAGAGGTCCTTGTCATGCTCTGCCAGGAATGCTTAGCAATTTTCAGTTTGCGGAACCTAAATCTTCAGACCTTAAGTGCTCTTTTAGCAGGGATGTGAACACCCTTGCAGAAATGTCACATCATATCTCTCATTCAATTATCTATGTAACTTAGGTTATTCAGGCCTTGCAGTTTAAAAAAACAGACCAAAAAAGCGCTTTTTTTTCTGACGTTTAAAAGGGAATATTCTCTATTTCGGTCTGTGCCCATTGCCTCAGGTCCTGTCACTGGACACCACTAAGATCCTTGATCAGTCTGCCTCACTCCATTCCACCAGCTATTGATGCACATTGATAAGATTTCCCCCTGAGCCTCTTCTTCTCCAAGCTAAACAATCCCAGTGCACCCTTCTGCTTTTCTACC
>NW_009953920.1:2130729-2140404 GCF_000747805.2 Chaetura pelagica
ACATTTGTGTGGCTGCGTGGAGAGCTGTGTCGGGGAAGTGACCTGGGTTAGAATTAACCTGTTATTTTATACCATGTGGTTTTAACATAGTTGAGGTCCACTTGGCTGTTCTGTGAATGCTTATGGCAAGGCAAGCAACCAGCCATCGCAGACTGAGGAGACCAAGAAAGGCAAGGTGTTTCTCTCTGTTAAAGTGTCAGTTTATGTAAGCTTGAAGAGTTTGTGACAGTCACCTGTGTGGACTGTGAACAGACCTGAAGAACTAAGGGTAAAAATCTCTGGTCTAGATTTAGCAGGAAACCAAGGCAAAAGGAGATGGCATTTTGGCAGCGATTTTTCCACCATGAGAAAATCCCTTCTATATTATTTCTTTACTCCCACCTCAACCATCTTCTGCTCAGGAACTTTTGTAACTGTGTTTCTGTGAATTTTGTACCCTTCAATAGACACCTGCTCCATGAAATCTCCCTTGCTTCTCTTTGAACTTATCTACACTTTTCCTGTAATTTGAAAAGTAATTTCATTGCTCAACTACCTGTTGCATTAAGAACCACCTCCTTTAGCATGTTATAAACCTGACTGCCAGTGTCTTCTCTTGATGCCCACCCATTTGTACTGGAAGAGAAAGTGACTGATCCTCCATTCTCTTTACCACTCGTGAGTCTGTGAACCTCTGTCTTATCTTCCCTTGGTTGTCTTTTATCCTTCCCTGAATCTTATCTTAATCTTCTCCCCTGCTGTCATCTCTGGTACTTGCACACCCTTCTCCTGATTTGCTACCATTACACTATGCACTCCTGTTTTTCAGACACTCCTTCTGCATTAACTCCCGAACTAATTATCTTCTAACTCCAACTCCCTCATGTGCAGTTTTGCAATCCTTGTAGCTCTGTGCATCCTGTGACATCCTGTTTCAAGGCCATCTCATCTAGATTCAATGCAGTTTCTTATAAGTGACCTCTTTCTCTCCTTTTCTCCTCTCCTGCCACCTCTATTTTGATCATGGATTTGCTCTTAGTATTTTATTTCTTGTTTTAATTTTGTGAGACTACATTCAGCTTGGTTCTTATGTTATTGTTGAATATCATTTTCTGCTTGCCTCTGTTGCCTAAAGTCTTTGCCCATGACTTGGTCTTCACCTCATCAGCTTTCTGCAAGTTAAAATTTTCTTGTGAGGGCCTTATTCTCCTCTGTTCCATTTTATCTGAATGATTTTTTTGGTTTGTATTTTCATGGATCTGTTGAATGCTGATTATTCTTAAACACGCTTTCCGTGTCTTCTGTCTGGATGGTTTGCAGCTCAGCCCTGTAACTTGCATTTCACAATATCATGTCTGGTGTTAGCAACTAGTGAAAAAATTGTTTCTGATGTTTTGGACATTTCTGACTTTACCTTATTAGTGTGTGATATGATACTGAAATATTCCAAAGTGCAGAAGGCCTCAATGAGTTTGGCTTGGAATTTTCATGCACCATTTGCTTATTGGGATCGCTATGGCTATTAGAGGATGCTGAGTGGTCCTGTCCTTCTTCATGGATGTTCTGAGGATCTTTGTACCCCTGATGTATTATGTATATCTCACCTTTTCTTTTTATCAATTTTTCTTTTAAATTTGGCTATGCTTCACTTTTTCCTTTACAGTCTCCTCAGCCTTGTTATATGGCCTTTTATAAGTTTTATTTAACAAGCATCGATGTTATTCACTTAAAAAGAAAAATCCTCTCATCTTCTCTGAGGGTTAATCAAGGGAGAAACTTTCTAACCCATGAAAGCAGGGTGAGACTGTCTCTACTCTGAAATATTAAATAAAAGAATCAAAGGGAAATAATACCCTGTGATGATACCTCGGGCAAGGCTTAATTAAGAAAATGAAATTGCAGTAAGAGTGACCCATAGTGGACTGCCAAAGAGCCAGCAGATGAGGGAGACATTTGTTAGCAGTGTCTGCCCATCAGCAAGAGCTTGCACAGTGGATATGATGCTCAATCGGGTGGCTTAAAGGGACATTTAATTACCTCACTGGTTAAGGTAATCTTTTTAAATTCAGTACTGCAGGGAGCATATCTAGTCTGTGAAATGGCTTTGCAAGTTCTGGGGATCTGGGCTGGTCACAGCACATGGCCATGCATGTGTCTCTACTCCTGCCTCGCTTAGACTTCATACTAAGGAGCCACCTGCAGTTCAGAGATGCTGTTTGCAACCTTCACTGGCTAAAAGGGGGCTGCTCTCTGGTGCGTGGCATCTGATCTTGACCCCACTGAGCTAGTCAAAATCTGACCAAAAGACAAACAGTCCTCTAATGATGTGGTCTGCACAGTGGCCTTGACAAAAAACATGAGCCAAGGGAAGACAGGAAACTATTCCATAGCAGAGAGATGACATCTTACCCCATGACAGCAGTGATACTTTAAAAGTTGGTGTTACCTTCTATGTCTGTACAAGCCATGAAAGCATAGGGCTGGAGCAACACTGGGAAAAGGGGTACATTGGGATCTGCTGTCACTGTGGCAGCACAGGCACAGCAAGTCCTCAGCAGAAGTACCTTCACAGCCAACTTAGTTTTCCTTCTTTTAAAGGCAGTCAGCAAGATTTCTGTTTGCAGACTGTCATTTAGTCACTGTGGAGGAAAGAAAAACACCTCCCTTTACTCCTTAACTGATGTGCTCTCAACAGCTTTTACACTGCTTGAGGTCCATGGGAGTAAATTGATGTGGGGGACACAGTGATGGGGACCTGCACACCCTTCACCCTAAGCCCTCCCCTGAAGAACCCCTAACTGAGATCTAGTCAGGTCTGCATTCTTGTCTGGAATTAAAACTGATCTGCAGCTGTTCTTTGTGCCGTGCCACTGCAAGCCTGGCTGAATCTTCTACCACCCGGTTGGTAGCTGAGACAAGAGCTAGCCATGCATCAGTCCTCTGTGGGTCTTCCTGTCCTCAGACATCAAATTCCTCCTGCAGGCACCTTGGTGGCCCTACAGAGGACTCCCCCCTTCAGCCTGGTGCAGCTGCTGCCCTGTGCAGCAGCTGGGAGAGTGCCAGGGCCTCCCCTCCCTTCTGCTCCCAGTGGGTGCAGGGATGGTGCCACTTGAAGGGCACCGAGTGGCTGGAGAGTGATGGAAACTCCTCAACCCTCCCAGAACACTGTGAAAACTCTCATATTGAGGGGATACTAAGCCTGACACAGGCAATAAGGAGAAGGCTGGAGCCCAGAGCACACGAGGGGAGCTGGAGGGCAGTCCCAGTGCCCAAGGGGCAGCCTTACTCTTTGGCAAGCAAAACGGCACTCAGGAATGGGTCCAGTAAACAATTATAGACCGAATAAAACCCAGTTAAAAAAACCAATGAAACCAAATTTTAGAAATCAAGAATGCTCCCCTCTCTTAGATTTGGCTCTTTTGAGACTGCACGTGGACTCCTGTGTCCTGTTCTGGTCTCCTCAGGACAGGAAAGACATTGCCTTCAAGATGGTGAGGGACCAAGGCACAGGGCACGTGAGGTCAAGCTGAGGGAACTGCCACTGTGCAGCTGGGAGAGGAGAAGGCTTAGGGCTGGATCTGACTGAGGATCTCCCAGCACACTGACTCTGTTTTCCTGACCCAATATGACACAGAAGTCACCCTGTTTATCTCCCTCATGCACTTAACTATTGCTGCTTTTGGTATTCAGGACAGCAAAGGGCTTGTATTAAAAAAAAACCAACCCACAACAAACAAACAAAATTAAACAGAGCTTGATTTCCCACGCATTGCATCCCTGCTCTCTCTGGTAGGATACAAAGCACAGGGTCCTCTCTTCTACCTGCTTCCTGGGTCTTACTGGTCAAACAAGCAGTATGAGAGCATTCAAGCACAAGGATTCTTTTCCAGTGTGCATGGAAGTGGCATTGCTTCGCTAGATCATGAGACGTGAGAAAAAAGCTTCATCTCAATGCTAGGAATAAAACATGGAAGTGGAGCTTTGCTGTGAAAATTGATTCTATGGAAAAAAAACACACCATTGTGAGCTCCTGAGGTTCTCTGGCTTTAAGGTCTTTAACCCTGCAGCCAGAAGGGTGCAGACCATGGTGTCAGTTAGCTATTGAAGACCACTGTTCAGTAGCAGTGCAAACCTCATGTGAAGTGGTACCTAAAGCACAGTGGGTAAGCTCAGTAAGATTTCAGTGGGTTTGTGATGCTTTCATTCGGTGGGGTTATTTTTTTGTGCGTGTTGGCCAGAAGCAGTTTTGCACTGACTGAAGCTGAGAGATGCAAGGGCAGCTAATTGGTTGGCAGAAGATCAACTGAGGAGTGAATACCTCTGTGTGATGGCAGATACTAAGAGAGTAGCAAACTGAAGCTGTTTCCCTTGGGCTCATGTTGCTCTAGGTCTACTAGAGGCCGGAAAAGGAAGCAGCTTGCTTCTTCCCTTAGTGTGACTAGGTTTTGTAAAGCTCAGAGCTGTGTATCGGGGGAGAATGCATTCAGGTTCTGCTCTTGCCTCTTCAGGTAAGGATTGACTCGGGAAGCTGAGGAGGAGGGAATGTAGGAAACCTAACACTTGACCCTTTACTCCCCTAGGCAATGCTATTGAAATATGTTTGGCTCATGGGGTCTGGAACAAAGCAGGGAATGACATTTAACAGATAAAGGCCGCAAGAATGGGTTTTATGTCTGTAATAACATGTGATTTTGTAGGTTGGCAGCCATCCCTGTGTTAGGGCTGAGCAGTTTCTCTCTTGTGCCCCACACACTGCCTGGATCCCAAGAGGTCTCTCTCAGCCTGCTCTCTGGCAATTAGAGAGGCATTCCCTCGCTCTCACCATTACCATAATGGCTAGCAAAAGCATCACTCACCCCTTTGCTCTTGAGTGACTACTGCTTCCATAACCTCTTACGCATTAAACTAATGGATGGCTTCTGTAGGCAATTTTTCACCCCCTCTTCTTGTGTTAAGGAGGGTACCTGTCATTGCTTTTGTCCTGTTTGTCTTTTATTACAGATGAAAATAGAAGGAGAGCTTGACAAGAAATTAGAGCAACTGTCATATCTTGTTGTGTCCCACAGTCTTCTGCAGATCTTACTAAAAGTAGGAAAATAATAGAAAATGCCAGCTGAAAAAAGAAAACCACCCCCACATTCAATTCCTTTTTCACCACGTGTAAATTCCTCAATTGCGAGAACACGGATTCCCATCACACAGTCATTTTACCTGGCTTATATTTATTTATCTTTCAGTTAGAAGTGATATTTAAAGCAGCTACATGATAAAATGGAATAGAGACCATTCCCAAGCCATCTTGTATGAAAGAAGAAAAATTTGGCTTACAGATACAGCAGCTCTCTCACTGTCTTTTACTGCAAATTAACAGTGACTTTACATATATGCTTCATCTTATCTGGGTTTAAAACATCATTCCAGGAAATAAACATCTCTCTTTTTTTTTTTCTTTTTCCATCCGTCAATCCCATTGTGCTATTTATTTTTTTTTTTAGATGTAGTGCATATATGTGAGTCCTTACCCATCCTGTTCTTGGTAAAGAAGTTCAGCAGAACACAAATAACTGCTTGCTCTGTGCTTGCTATGCCTGTTACTGGAGGACATAGAAAATACAGAGCTGGAAGCAACCTGTAGGTAGGAGGTAGGAGCAGTGATACTTGCAGTACTCGCCAGGAGCTTCTGTAGATGTTCTGAAAGGCTGCTCAGGATGGAGAGGCCACAGACCCCCATCCAAGCATGTGCCTTTGCTACTCTCTTGATTGTTAGCAAGTTTTTCTTAATGTCCAAGCTGATTCTTCCTGTGGTGTAATCGGTCACATCCACCATGAGCACAAGAGAAAATATTATTTCTTCTTTCTTCAGTATTTTAAATACTGAACAATGTTACTTGCACCATTCTTCCCACTCTGTCTCCCATCTTTTTTTCCACATTACTGCTATCCAGTCCCAATTATGTGTCTATCTCCATAGGCTGTGTTTGCCTGAGTTTCTCTTTCCTTTGACTCTTCTCTGGACTTGCTCCAGTTGGCTCATCTTTTTCTTCAAATGCATTTTCCAGGCAAGGATGCAGTACTGCAGCTGAAGCTTTGCTGGTGTTCAGTAGAGTGGATGGACAAGTCCATGCAGTATGCAGGCCACAGTCCTGTTTATCTGTTCCAGACTGCTCATTTGTCTTCTGCTGAATAGCTTGACTCTGTTGACTCATGTTCAGATTGTCATCTCTTCTTACCAGTAGATCCTCTCTGAGGGCTCTTAGCTGGCTCGAAGTTTTCCTTACTGTATTTATGCAGTTGTTTCTGTATGTGTGTACACCTGTGTGTTTCCTTTCTGTTTTTTATCCAGTTCCTCCAGTTTGTCATGGTAATACTGGATTTGAATCCAGTCCTATTTGTGGTCTTCCTTGGTTCCATTTGGTCTGCATATTTAATAAGCCATCTCTTTCCTGTCATCCAGTTAATGACAGAGCAGGACTAACTCACAGAATTCATCCACGTACGTGCTGTTTGCTCATGTAAAACCAGTGATAACTGCTGAATACAGCTCTCCAGGTTTTCCATTCAACCTGAATTATCTTAATTTAGATCATGTTTTCCAAACTTTCTTAAGAGAATGTTGTGTGAAACTGTATCAAAAACCTTATTTAAAATCAAAGTGTAAAATATGTGTGGGTTGTTGTTTTTTTTCCGAACCACAAAACCTGTTACTTTAGTGCAGAAGGAAATTAAATTGGTTTGAGATTATTTGTTCTGGATGAATCTTTTTCTTGTTACTTCCCGTCCCCAATCTCTTGATGCTCTTTTTGGATCTGGCCCCCTCAAAGAGCTTTTGGAATCTCTCATCAGAGTAAATGCTTGCCAGAGAGATTATAGTCCATGCTTACTCTTCTTTGTCTAGGTTTTGCAGTCTCTGGGGCAGACTCTGGGTATACTTCCATGCTTTGGAGAAGTATCTGGTAAATTTTGAGTCCTCCTGAAGTTTAGGCAGTAAGACTGTACAAATGCAATGTCAAGGGACATTTTTCTCTCCCTGGGGACTATTGCAAGATCCAGAAAGTTAATAAACTGGGCAGGTGCATGGCATGCTGATCCTATGATCTGTGCAGCACTCGCCAGCTAGAAAAAGAGTATTTGGTACTAATACCTGGAATATTTTCTATGTTGTTTAGCTTACACCCAAGTAGAAAAAACACTGCTGCTGCAGATAAACAGAACCTCTTTTTGTCCATTGCAGCTAAATGAACGAGATAAGGAGGGATCCATTATATAACACTAACTTTATTTTATTCATTATATGGTTAAAATGAAATTTCTGTAGCTTTATGATCTAGTTTTTCCTCTACTGTGTGCGGGAAAAAATCTTTATGGCTGAGAAACCTCAGACTGTTTTCTAGATACCTGTTTATAGCAAGAAATTAGACGTGTGAAAAAAGAAATAGAATTCAAGTTGTAGCATCTCAGTGAATCAAGTCTTCTTTATATAGCGTTTTGCAGGGCCTTAGCCTAACCCACCAAGGTGGGTGTGAGACCCCAGCTTTATTCAGAGAGCAGGAGCACTGAAGGATATCAATCCAGTTTTAAGATGTATTTTTAAAATACTTTTTTGTGAGCAGAATACATGAGCCTAACATTTTTTCTCATAAAAAATATACTTTAGTTACTGAATGTTATTCCATCTAAGATAGGCTTTATTTACTGAAAGTTGTTTTATCATTGTGCAGTTGTGGAAAGCTTCTATGGGTTGCCCTTCCCATTCGGTACAGTGCAGCTCAGCTGCCTTATTCAGTTGGTTTCTGGCTGAAACTCTGAAAATAGTGTTACATGCCTCACTAACTTCATTTATCAGCTCTAAGGCAGGTTTATCAGATCGAAGGCAAGTTTTCTGCCTGCATGTTAACACTGTAAGTATAGAAGTGATGATTAGGTATCTAGTTTTGTGAAAAGCACATTGGAATACCCTCTGTGTACAAGAACAAATTGCAGACATCGCCAAGATTTCAGAGAAGGGTCTTTGCAACCAGTGTTACAGCAGGATGGGTTTCATGCACTTTGATATGTGTACTGTTTTTCTCTGACAACATCTTAGGACTGATGGATCTATAAAGTTTTCCCTGCTGTGAATTTTTTGTCAAGAGTTTTAACTCTTCATTTGTTTTCTGAAGTCTGTCAGCTCGAGGAAGAAGAGACGTTTGTCATACTTCTCGTGTTTCTTTTAACTTCTTTCACTGAAAATAAACAGGTTGAATTTTAAATCTCTAGTCTTTACTCTTCACTCAAATGCATTTGTAAGATATAAAAATCTTTGTGAGTTATAAAAGGCTGCAAATTGTCAGTTCCGGGTGCAGAAGCATCAAGTGTGGAGAACTGATATGAATAGGAGATGCAATATATCTTGCATAAAACATAATAGATATTTTATTTGACAAGATTTAGCATTAATTCAAGAAGGAATTGCTCTTCATGATAGGCCTTTAAACATTGATTTATATGTTTCCTCATTCAGAGGTTTTATTACCAGTGATTCAGGTTACTTTGTGAACAAAAGAACTTACTTTGGCCCTGCAAAGATTTAGGCATATCTTTAATTTTGAAGCAAAAAGCCTAGGCATGATGATTAGAGAGACTGTGAGTAAAATTAATTTGAATGATCTAAAGCAGCGTTTGTGTGTATGAGGTTTTGCTCAGGGAGCCTAAATTATTAGGATTTGGCTACTGGAAGGATTTAAGATACCTCTTAAGTCTACAGTAATTTAGTGGTGGCTTTTAGTTATAGCTTCTCCTTTTCATTGAAAGAATGCAGGAAAAAGTAATATTGGAGTTTATAAGTGCAGGGAAATTAATTCAAGTTTTCTGTATTGACTATTCACTTTAAAAAGATGCCTAGATTTTTTTTATATATATTTTTTTAATAGCCTTTCCAGTTCTTCAGCCTCTTTAATTGAGGTCTTAATCTGATCATATGTGTATGTCGTGGATCACTGTTTATCTTATTAAACCACATACATTTTATGCAGCTTCTACAGTTGACAGTTTTTTCCTTCGTTCTGTGCTTTCTGAAATATTTTTACTTGGAAAAATTGTCGAGCAAGTTTTTTTGGTATCTAGATAGTCTAAAAATGAATCTTAGATTTTTCACATATGTTGTTTAACACTTCGAAGCCCTGAACTGCACTGGTTCTGAGAACATTGTTAAAAGAAGTGACATTTTGGACAGCATTCTGTGAATTATTAGTAAATGTTGATTTATTGTAATGATTATGTAATGATTATGTAATGAAATGTTGATTATTGTAAATGTTGCAAAACACTCTGTTTTTCAAGGAAAAATTTCTCATCCCCAGATTCTTTTCCTTCCTTTCTTGAGTCCACAGTGAAGATGTGAGCCTGGATCTGACATGATCTCCATGGCAGCACACATTAGTTTCCTTGGCAACATATTTAAAAAACAACCCTACAACTTTACTACAGTGTCAAACAAAAGGAAGAATCTGACTGTTGGAACAGGCTGTGATCAAGGTGAAAATTAAAAAAGAAGGGGGAAGGGAGGCACATGGAAAGAGGTTAGGTGAGATAATGACTTCTCAAAATTTGTCATTCAAAGCTTTTGCTCCAGGGTAAGCATACCATGAAAAAAAACAGTAAAAAAACCCCAAATAACAAAATCCCACCCCCCCACCCCACCAAAAAAAGCCCCCAAAC
>NW_009953920.1:2140454-2193808 GCF_000747805.2 Chaetura pelagica
ATTCCTGCACATGAGTAGGTAAGTGATCACAAGTCTTTTGTTCCAGGATAATTCTTTAGCCTGCTTTTGGAAGGAAATGAGGCTTATGGAATAACAAACCTCTGTTCTGGCTGTCTCTCTCTTAATTCCTACCCCCTCCCTGTAGCTTTTGACCCCATTGATCAGATTATTTGATTTTTGACAGAGGGCCCGAAGTTGAGGAGGTAATTAAGGTCATTAAATTCCCATAGTTGTTGTGAAAAGTGTGGTACTGCCCTCCCTGTGAAGTCCTTGGAAGGAGGCTGTGTACACTGAGAGTTGGAGAATTACAGGCATCTAAGCTAGATGGATATAACAAGAAACGTATAAAGCCTAGTTCCTTTGATGGTCTGAATTCAGTAAAAATGTTTAAGCACGTGCTGAGTGTCTCTCTTTCTCATGACATGCAAAGTAAGGGAACGACAAAAGGCTGATACTGTGGGAAGCGCTTAAGGTTACTTCTCTTTCAAGGTGATAAGACTTGTGAAGAGCAAGGAAAAAATATGTAAGGACTGCAGGGTGTGAAGGGGCATTCAGTTACTGATGGAATATAATCCATACTTCAGGTTTGTACAATGCAAAGATTACTGGAAAAAGGTGTGTTGCAGTCTGCTTGTGTTGCATGTTGTCTCAACAGGAAGCTAAGATGCAGTTGTTCCTGCCTCCTCCCTCCTTCCCCCATACTTGTCAGGCAACCAAATCTGAAAATACAGGGTGGAGTTTGGGGCCAGAGGACTTGTAATGAGAGGGTTTGGGAGGGTGGGCAAGGATAACCATATCCTATCTTAGAATGGTTTGGGTTGGAAGGGACCTTAAAGATCATCTAGTTCCAAGTCCCCTATATGGGCAGAGACACCTTCCACTACACCAGTTTGCTCAAAGTCCTGGCCTTGAACACTTCTAGGAATGTGACATCCACAACCTCCCTGGGCAACCTGTTCCTGTGTCTCACCACCCTCACACTAAAGAATTTCTTCCTAATGTCTGAAAGAAATCTACCCTCTTCCAGTTTAAGGCCATTACCCCTCATCTTATCACTACATGTCCTTGCAAAAAAAATCCTTCCAACTTTCCTATAGGCCCCAGTATTATTTGTGTATTCAGTGGTCTGCTCTGTAATCTGGGCTGTGCACATTTCCCCTGTCTCTGAAAGATGCTACTCCATGTTCATAGGAATGGTTGTGTGATTGCATTTATGTCACTGGAAAGCTGGTGGTGTTTTGGTAGAGTCTTTCTCAGCTGTATTGGAGGTGGTTTTAAAAAAAAGGTAGAATGCCAAAATAGCTAAAAGATGTAAGTTGCTCCTGGTTTAGAAGTGCAAGACAACCACATTACACTTGTCACTTTAAAGTCATTCCCATCAAACTTACTATGGCATAGTACCTTGCATGTGAGCTTTTATGGGAAAACTGGAGGGTTTTTTATTTTCTAGTTTTCTTATTTTATTTAAAAATATTAGGCTGCATTATAGAGGCGAGTGTACAGGGTCAAATGCAGGAGGGAACTCCTAAGTATCAGAGCTATGCTTTGCTTAAAAGAAATACAGGTAAGCCACACTTGTATTGCTGTAGGTGATGGTGACAGCAAATGGAAGCAGCACATTAGGCTGGGGAGCTGCCAGGGTATAGGTGGTTCTGGAGACATGGTGTGAGGCTGGGGGCATTTCTCTGCTCAGGGAATGGGATCCAGCTGCAGTGGGTCCTAGGGTGTTGGGTCTTTTAATACATTGCTGTTCAGAGGTGACTTGCTCCCTGCAGACCTTTGCTTACCATTTGAAATATGGAAGTGGCAAGATACTCTTTCAGAAGGAAAGAAAACAGTTCTCTTGCAGACTTGTTTTGTTCTTCTGACTCCTGGAAATGATCGCAGAGGAAATGCTCTGTTGAACAGAGTTAAAAGAAATGGTCAGACATTCATAATTGTGAAGTATTGCCTTCCTCTCCATTTTACCCGATTACTGTTGCTTTCAAAAGTGACTGGTCATTTTGTTAAGCATATTAGTGTCCCTAAATCTCCTCAGAAGGTAGTTCCTAGGCTGCCTCCATGTTCTGGAAATTGAGTCCTTTGAAGTTTCTGATGAAACAAACATGCATGCAAACACTACCCATATTAAAAGGCTTGCCTGTAGCAGTGTTAACTGTATAACCAGCCTACACAATGTTTCTGGTTTTGATTGAGGGGAAAAAAAAATACCTGTGATAAACTACTAAGCTTCCAAAATACCAATATTTAATTTTTTATTTTTTTTTGTAGCTGAAATGCCATCTCAGAACACTCAGGAGGGTTGGAGTGGATATTCAGACATTGTTATTTAACCCTCTTTCCTGGTGGTTATATTGTGCCTTGCCTTAGGGGGCTTAGTGCCTTCCAGACTGACAACCCAAAGAACCTGTCTTTCATTTATTCCTGCTTAGCTTTCAGCCTTCTTCCTGACCTTAAGACTTCCCAGATGGAATTAGTGGTTCTCAAGCTTGCATGTGATGTGCAGTGGTGGTCAAGCCCCTCCATCCTTCTAGAAACCCTTAGCTGGTTTCCTGTCCCAGTCAAGAGCAGCTTCTACAGCTACTGTCTTCTAGGTTTTTAAGGTTGTATAAAGGCCTGTGATCCAGGCAAGGTTTAGTGAGGCAGGGTAAACCAGACACACATCTATGCTTTTGTATATTTGGTCAGAACAAGATTAATGTAGATGATTTGCCAGTACTATGATTTCAATATGTATTCCCAGTACTTTTCTGTGAGCTGTGGTAATGTCTTGCTTTCTTCTTCTTTGCCTTGGAGTGCATAAAATTGCATCACTGCTGAAAAACTACCAGCATACCTGTCTGAATGAAAACTGTGAATCTATCCCATGTAAAAATAAACTTGTTTCATTGAGCTTTCACATATCAAGAGATTTGCAAATATAAAACTGCAATATAAAGGAAATGGATTTTAAATAATTCCATAATCTGGTTTTCAGTGGTCAGGATGTTCAGCTGCATTTTCTGTCTTCCCCCTAACCACTTTCATATTAAAGATTAATTGCATATCATAGAGAATCCTTGATTAAGCCAATGAAAAGTGAGAGCATAGATCTGTTCATTAGAAACAGCGGGAGGAATAATAATGAGCAACTGCCAGGCTTCCTTGTCTACCTTACGATAGACACATAAAGGACATGTATTCCTGTGATGCTCCATTTGCTGTTTTTAAACAAAAAATAATCATTTACCATTTTACTAAGAACCTTCCTTATTAACAAAACACAAATTAATTACTCTGCTCCATACACCTCCTGTGGTGTAACTTTAACAGGGGGAGGAGTTAATATTTTACAAGTGTGTTTTGCCTTTGACTCCAGTAGAATTCAACAAGTTGATTTATGAAGCCATTTTTATTTTAGACTTTGTAATTTTGACTAGCACTCTTTCTCATTTGCTACCTGTCTCTTTGCAGTGGTTTTTGTTCTGATTTGTGGGGCACTGTCTGTGACAAATGTAAACCTGCAGAATTTCCTTCCCATTGCACAAGTAGATAGGTGTGTGTGTACAATTTTACCCCCTGAGTGTAAGCAGGAATGTCAAAAGGGATAGGGTGTAGCAAGGGCAATGTCAGGAAATATGTCAACAGCATAAACTGCATGTGCCAACATTAAGTTAGAGTAACTTTATAATCTAAAGTGAAGCACTTGGGGAATGAGATTTGTTTGTGAGGCAAACTGGTTGTTAAAGGCACGCCATTGTTTCTAGTAGTACTGTAGTAGTGCCAGTACTGCAGCTGCTAGATTCCTGTTCATCAGCAGCATGTGGCTCTTACTTGGAGGGGAAGGTTTCTTTCTGTTAGTGCACTGAATGATTGCATCATGAACCTGTGAGCAAGAGGCTGTACTCACTTTTAGTGTTGCTCATAGTCTGTAGCAGTGATTCTGAAACCTCTTGGAAATGGGTGACTGTCAAATCTCAATTTCTCATGGACCATCTTGGATTCTTGAAGTTTCAAGAGAAACCCCTTTAGACTAGGAGTGAATTAAAGCCAGTTGCATCCATCCCATACCTATCACTGGAAAAATGTAGTTTGTGGTGTAATGACACCACTAGCTGTGTGTCATCTTTGTCTTGAATGATCTACAAAATAAAAGGCCTCTGAGTTGGCTTTACTGGAGTTGTTGGTTTTTTTTCCTGCTTAGAAATTCAACAGGTAGAACATAAATGTCTGATGCTTAAAAGGCAGCTGAATTACTCCTCCTTCAAAGATCTATTAAATCAAGTCACTGCAGAGTTGCCTAGCACTCATCTGGTGCTTGTTCTGCTGGGTTCCTTCTCAGGTGTGGGCCTGAGAGCCCACTCTTTTGCATATGTTATAGGGAGGATAAATAGATGTGCATTAGAAAATATGAAGGTGGTCAGGTACTAATATAACTTCCCAGAGCTGAAGTTCTTTCTTACCCAATAGAAGTTCTTTCTCACCCAATAGGTGGGCAGCACAGCTGAATTCGTGGCTGAGAAGATACATTATCCCTCATGAGTAATGAGGAACTGACAAGGTGACTGGTTCAAGGCCTCTTGAAACAGAAGGCTGTTTCATGAGTAAAGGGAGATGTGGTCATTGGTGATGAGTCAGTACAGTTTTTCTTCATTGATTGTCAAATAGCAATTAGGAATAGTTGGTTATTCATTAATCTACATTTGCATCCCTTCTTTCACTGCCATTGGACCTTATAGATAACTTTTTAACACTTTCGTTTTTCTATTTCTTCTTCCTGCCTTTTGAACTACTATGAGTAGTACACCAAAGGGAACAGCTAACCTATTTATCTTGTATTTCTCATGAAGTCCCTAGGCAGCATAGTCTAATCACCTTCATCTTCCACAGTGTCTGCACTATCTTCAAAAAGCTTTAAGGGAAAGAATCTTCAGTCTTGGTAAAAACTTAAGCACAAATTAAGCACTTTCCAATTTAAAATTATCTCTACTGAAAAATCTGAACTAAATTGAATTGTATGGATGGCTGGTCAAGTTGTTACAAATCAACTTCATGTGTGCTCATATATAATTTCAATATTTTTTTTTTTGATGCAGAGCAAAGTGATACCCTGAATGTTAAAATTTACATTGTTTTTTATTCACGAACAGTAGTGGGTCCCAAACCACACTGTATTTACTTCATCTGCCTTCCAAAGGTTTCTCAAATGCATACTGTGATTGCCACTTAACACTTTTTTTTGCCAATATACCCCTAGAGAGGTTGTTTTTGACAAACAAGATCTCTGAACAGTGATACTGTGTAGAGAAGGTTTTGAAAGTACAGAAAAATTTATTGTCAAGAGTCAGATGAGAGAAAGCTGTAGTTTAAGTGACAGCAAGAGAGTTCAGTTGGTGATGAAAATTGTGTACACTGTATTGTCACTGCAGGTGACATATGTTTGTGAAGATACAAGAGATAGGTTTTATCTAACTTCTCCAGGTGGTGTTGACATTGTGATCATTGTGGCATAATTGGTGCTGCAAAAGTCACTGGTGAAATGGCACATGCTCAGGTGGTGAACCTGTTCAAAATCCTCTCTACCACAGCAGATGCAGGACTGATGGTACAGGGTAATGAAACTTCAGTCTTATAGCTAGGGGTGGTGGTGTATTTGGTTTCTGCCTCCTGTCCACACTGTGGGGTTTTTGGGATGTTTTTTTGCAGTACTTAAACAATGAAGGGGGAAAAAAAACCCCCCCTCAACTAGCTAAATACCTGCAACCCACTGTGAACACTGGTACATCAGAAGTTAATGCTGCAGCAGCTTCCTTTGGCGTTGCAGGGATTGAAGTTGTTCAGACTCCATTTACGTAAGTATGGGAAGAATTGCATAGGTATGGCTGCTGTGTGTGTTCCATCCTGGTTTCATCTGAGGACCTCAAGGAATATCATAAATTTATCTTCTTACTTTAGGAGTCTGATTCCATTTTACTGCAGAAAAGAAATGAGGCTTTAAGAGGTGGAGAGGCATTTCTAGTCCAGAAAACTTACACCAATCTTTCACTTTGCACAAGTGATATAACCCTATGAAAGGTTGAATTTTGCACAGCTCTTTAGACAAGAAGCAGTGAATAAGTCATGGGAAGAGGTGGGAAAGGACTGGGTAGCCTTTCTTAATGTGGGTTTTCTGCTGTCTTCCAGCTGCTGTACCTTGCTGTAGCTTTGTGCATGTATCACATTGCTGGTCATGCTCTTAAACTAACGGGTTGTTTTCCACTCATGAGCCTGTCTTTTCTCTGTTTCCTTGAGTAAGGCTGTGGGCAGGTTCTGAGGCAGAGATTTTTTATCATGAGCTCAGATTTCCTGCAGGAAAACTATGAGGAGCCAAGTACTGGGACTTCATGTCCTGTGTAGGAAGCCTGGGGCCACCACTCTTGTCTTCCTCAAATGAACTCTGGATTCTTCCTCCTATTCTCCATTGAAAACATGTTTAACCACTGAAACTGGATTTATTATTGTTTGTACAGCTCAGACCCATACTCTTTTGTCTTTGACTTGCTCCTTATGTCCTGGCAGAGTGAGGCATTTTTGGAACATCTACTGTGTTTTTACCTTCCTCTTTGAGCTCCTTTCCCTTGGACAAGCCCAGAATGTACAGCTTGTTTTGTTTGCTCAGACTATCTACATCTTTGTGCAATGCAGGAGCAGATAGAAAGGAAAATTTGTATTGATTCTGCCTTTTACTGTTTGACAGCAGTTTTTATTTTTAGCCTCAGGAATGCACATTGGGAGCTCTTCTCTACTACTCTAAACATCCTGAAGAGTTTTCTCTGACATGTACTGGGGACATGGCCAGAGCAAGAAGATAATCCTTTCTGCAGGGCACCAGACATGACTATCTTTTATGTATATATATGTATCTATTGCTTGTAAGTGAAAAAAGAATTACATTAAGGTCAAAGGAAGACATCTGGGGAAAAAATATTTGTAATAGCTAAAAGACCTCACACAGATGCCTGTTCTATCCAATAACAAAACATGCAAGAGACCATTTAAAAATTAAATATAGGAAAGAAATAAAAAGGAGGTAAAATAAGGGAAGAAAATAAGGTTGTGTAGATTATCAGTGTGCAACCACTAATTTAGGAATAGAGGTCTGGAATTTGCATTTGATTATTTTATTTTTCCAGAAAATGTAGTATTTTTAACGTATATTGCTAAAGAAGATTTGGGGCAAGGAATACTGTGATTTCTGACCTGCACTATTAGAGGGATGTATTTTGCTTTGGTTTAGTTTACTTTATCCAGATAAAAACATTCTGACTTCAGCGTTGAGCCAACTCTGTTGTCTTGCATCTATCTCTTAGGCATATTGCTTTTATGTTACTGGATGGGGACAGACAATAACAACCTTTTCTTCTAAGGAAGTCAAGAAGTCCAGAGATTTGCATTTGATAGTTTTAAAAGAATTAATCAAGGTGTTCTTCTGTACACTAATGTCAGTTTTAATATATATCAGAGCCCTGGAGAGGTTCAGGAGAACTAGAAAAAGGACCTGTTTTGTAGATATTTCAGAAGAGTGAATGGTTCAACCCAGTTACTTGTTTGTCTGTTAACTGTTATTTTTGCCAAGGAGAAATGATGGAATGCCTGGATTGCGATTAAGGAAGGATAGTGTAAGGAAAGTTAGCCCCTGTGGGTGTTGACTTGTAGCAAAAGAAAAAAAAGTCAAACTGGCCTTTTTTCTTCTTTTTTTTTATGACTTTTTAAGCCTGGTTAAGAAAAGTTATACAATTGATTTAATACACCAAGACTACTGGGACACATTTGCTGCTGTACGACATTTTGATTGAGAAACTAGATTGTTACAGGATCAAGGTGACACAGTAAGTAGATAAAAACCATGTAACTGAGGTCTCCAAATGTATCAGTAAATAGGAAAACCCATTGCTGACATAAAGAAGGCTACTATTTTCAGTACTGTGTCCTCTTCTTGTGCTCACAGGTCAGGAAAGTTTCTGCAAGTGTAATTTGGAGAAGAGCCACAAGGACAAACGGAGATACTGGGCCACTTTAATCTGTTGATATGTTTATCTTACCAAAGAGAACTTAAGTGGTGACTTGATCATGGTCTTAAATGCATACAGAGGAAATAGGAATTTGAGATCTGAAGCAAAGGTATAACACCCTGAGGACTAAGATTGTAACAGGTATTTTTCATTTATGCTGTAATTAAAAATTTAAATAATTCCTCAAGGTTTGCATGGCTTTTGCTACATCTGAAATCTTAGTCCTTCTTGGGTATTTTTCTAAAATGTGCACTCAGAGAAACATACAGGAATTAATTTTTTTAAAAAAACCATCACCCCTTTTGGCAAGAGAAGTTAACCCTGTTTGCCCCAGTGATCCCTGGGTTCTGGGCTGAACTACTTCCCACTAGACCACCCTTTCTCCCTGTACACTGAGTGCAGTGAGCTGCAGTGTGGTTAGGAGGATCAGCTCTTGGTGGAGAGTAAGGTCAGGAGTCGCTATTGGGAGGCTCTGCAGCATTGTGTGTGGCCTCAGGGCTAGCTCAGACCCAATTCAATTTAATGTCAAACCAGTTTAAATTAAAACTTCTCTATTTAGTCCAAGATGCTAACCCATTCAGCTGGGGAATAGTGAAATATTTAATATCTGGAATTAGTGCTTTCTAAACACTTTATTCTGTCAATAATGCTGATGTTTTGAATTTTTGCCCTAATTAGAGATGAAAGCAAATGTCAGAACTGGGATGCTCTGAAGACTGGTAGTTCTGTGTTTCAGTAATTTTTACAGAAAAGCTCACCTTAACAGCTAGAATCACTCGTTTATAGTCTTCATCAAGACAGCTGAGCTTCTACCTGTCTTTAAACACTAGACTTCAGTTGGGCTACTTAAAACTAAGCATATGCTTATGGACAGTGCTGAACTGGCCTTGATTTCAGAAGATGAGCTGCTGCCCTATTTGTGTGCATGCAAGTCTTATGAGGAGCATCTGAGAGAACTGGGGTTGTTTAGCCTGGAGAAAAGGAAGCTGAGGGGAGACCCTATCACTCTCTACAGCAACCTGGAAGTAGGTTGTAGTGGGACTGGTGTTCATCTTTCTCCCAAGTAATAAGCAACAAGAGAAGAAGAAATAGCCTCAAGTTGTGCCAGAGGGAGTTTAGATTCGATATTAGGAAAAATTTCTTCACCAAAAGGGTTGTCATGCATTGGAACAGGCTGCCCAGGGAAGTGGTTGAGTCACCATCCCCCGGAGGTGTTTAAAAGACATGTAAATGTGGTGCTTAGGGACAGGGTTTAGTGGTGGACTTGGCAGTCTTAGGTTAATGGTTGGTCCTGGTGATCTTTAAGGTCTTTTCCAACCTAAATGACTTAGTAGGTGAGAAGGCTGTGAGGACAGGTAAGGCAGCAGCACATTGAGAGCACAGCATGTGTAGGACAGTTAAGTCCTAGTGAGCACAAGATAACACTGAAGGGATTGGGCTTATTTGCCACTGAAGCTAAAAGAGTGCAAAGTGGGTGAAGAGCTCAGGAGGCTGAGACAGTCCTTCTGCATCTTTTCTGCTGTGCATCCCGCCTGTTACCAGGGGGGAAAAGGGAGATGCTCTGTCTGTGCTGCTGCCTGGAGGCTGTTGGGTGCAGTGTCCCAGACAGTGCCCAGGGCTGATGCCAGCAGCATATCTGAAGATGTCCTTGTCTTTGCACCTTGGGCAGCATGGCTGAGCTCCCACTGGGGTGTTGTCCTAACCCTGGATCAAATGGGAGGTACAATGCACTAGGATCAGTGGGATAAAAGGGCACCAGTTAGTGCCAGTAAATTGACGATAGCTTACATAGCACTTCTTCATGGACACTTTAATTTTTAATGTTTGCTATAGCATAAATGGAGCTTGCAGGCAGCTGTACATTACCAGCATGAATTTTTAAGAGGGTGGAAAAAAGTTCGGGAGGCAGGAATGTCACAGAAGTTTCCTAATTGGCACATACCCCAGTAGAAACCAAAATCTGAAAATTAAGTGACTGCCCTAATTATCAGAGGCTCCTAGGAATACATTGTGCTGGGAGATACTCCTTTTTTATTTCATGGACTGCTTTAAAAATAAGCATTGTGCAGAGCATAACAAGACTTTTAATTAAAAGGCTGTGCCCACACAGCAATTTTTCACTGTGGCACTGGCTGGTAAAGGGAGCCACGAGGGGTGAAAACATTGCTTTATGTCCACAAAAGATGGAGTTGTTAATCCGTTGATAACTAGTGGCTCTGAAATGAGTTTGCTACAGTGACATGATGTTTGATTCTGACTGGCAGGAGTGTGCATGGTAGGTTCCTTGAAAGGACAAATACTCTGTGTCTTCTGGCCAGGAATCACCTTTGCCCTCAGGCTTCCCTGCAGTCATGCAGCAAAAGATGTGCACCTTCCTTTGTCCTTGGTGCCAACCTGCCCTGAACTCTGACTCTATCCCCAGCCTGTACCAGAAAGTAAAAGCTGCAAGTGTTTAAGCCAGCAAGGCTTGTAAGATGGGAAAGAAAACCAATACATTGTGGTGATGGACAAGCATAAGAGTGAGTTACACAGTGTTGCAGCAAAGTAATGAAGAGTAAACAGAAGGGTACACTGAGGAGTATGTGAATTCTGTTGTTAATAACTTAGAAGGTCCTCTTGACTTCTGAAATGTTTCATTTAGAGGCAAGGATGTGCCATGTATTAAGGCAGAGAACATAACTCAAATAAATGGGTAGCTATTTTGTTGGTACTGTCATATAAAAATCTGATTGCAATGCTCTGTTTTCTAATCCACTCGCTGTTCCTTCTGGGTTTTGCTTTGACCCTCAGCTTTTCTACCCACATGACTTAACCTTTTCCACCTCTGAAGTATCTTTGCTCTCCCCTATCTCCTCTACAGTATTCCAGTTCTTTGGCGAGTTAGGCAAGAGAACTGTGATGTGGCAGTTGGCTGGCAGGGTCCAGTACCTCAAATCTGTGTGGCAGAAGCAGAGCTTCACAGGATGTACGTTATATGGGTAACTTTTAAAAGGTTTCTTAAACATTCCTCCCCCTTGTTCTCCAGTGATTGTCCCAATTAACAGAGCATGACACTAATTTGCCAATTAACTGTATTTTCCTGAATGTATTGGTTTTATTTGGGCAAAAATAATTAATGTTTTCAAGATCTGATCAGAATGCAAAACGAGTATCTATGTGTGCACGTATTTGAGAGGGGAAAACTGCAAAAGTAGGGGTTCTGCTGAGTTTTTGAGTATGCAGTACAACGTATCATTTTCAGAGTAGTGTTTTTTGAATAACTGTCTTAACAGCAGTGGCACTGAGGGCAGAGAAATTTTATACATTGACTTCTCTGAGAAGAGATGATAGAAAAGGCAGAGTGCTTTTGAGAAATATTGTGGTTTAGTGGGTCACCCAATACATTTTTAATATGTATTCATATAATGTATAGATGTATTGATATAATGTATATACTAGAGCTGTTGAAAAAAAAAGAAGACTTTTGTGGTCCTTTTTACAGACAGAGAGATGCTTAGCTGTGCAAACAAAATTTATATGTTTTCAGTTTTTTTCTTAATTTGCCAAAAAATGCTGTGAGGACTTAAAGTTGGGAAGAACTAACAGGTTGGGTTTGTTTTCCTGAGTCCAACTTCTTATGTTCAAGGTTAGAGCAATTGAAAACCTTCTGCATGAGAAGAGGTTTGAATAAGTCTAATAATAGTTACTGTGATCAGCATGGTGTATAGTAATGAAGTTCCTTGTGAAAACATGAGAGCAGCTGTATTGGATCAGAAGGAAAGGTCCCCCTTGTGCAGTTCCTGTCTCATAAGCCAGTAACATATGTTACTAAGTTTATGAAAGGTAGAAACATCACAGGCTTTGTAAGAGTCCTTTGCCAGTACCCTACCACTTTACCATACTCTTTGGTACAGGAACTACGAGCCTATACTGTCTAATAAGACTTAAGGCATTTTTATTTTATTCAAATATAGTTGCACATTTCCACTTTATCCATTTTGAACTCTTTTCCTGTTCTGACACACATCTACTGGGAATCTGCAGGTTTTGGCTGCCAGAGAGATGTGATGGTTGTTATAGTGCTGCTGTGTGCTCTAATTCAAAGAGCTATGATTTGCTGGGTTTGGGAAATAAAAATAATAATAATAATAATAAAAGTTATTTAAATTAGCTTGGGTTATTTCTTTGGAGGAAAGAAAACAGTAATAGAAAACTTAATGTATTAAACTGAGTTGCCCAAATCTTTATAAGTGGTAGGAACAAAACCATACTAAATAATCAAGGATACAGTGATCTCCTTTATATGGTTACAGTACACTCTAATTGAGTAGGTAATCAACCTGAAACATCTTGCCCTGAGCACAAGTCTCACCAAGTGTAAATGTCACATAGACTGGTAACTGATAACACTGTGGGCAATACCTCTGTATAATTTGATTTTTTCAGTTTTGCAGCAATCTGACACAGAGCTCTTTCCACCCAAATTTGTGCTTGCACCTTATCATTCTTAGCATTTTGATTGTGATAACGCTCAGGGTGCCCAGACTACTTCTCCCTCTCCTCCCCGAGAAAATCTGTTGAACTGATATGAAGGCAGGAAAAATATATCTCAGGAAGAGGCTGGCAAAGATCCATGGAAGATGAGATAGTGGTGTAAATGTATGACTGCTACCTGGAG
This sequence comes from Chaetura pelagica, assembly GCF_000747805.2. Classification (NCBI taxonomy): domain Eukaryota; kingdom Metazoa; phylum Chordata; class Aves; order Apodiformes; family Apodidae; genus Chaetura; species Chaetura pelagica. The sequence continues at coordinate 2,153,142 of NW_009953920.1, forward strand.
GCAAAGGAAGCTGCATTCAGCCTATGAGGTGTAGCAAATATAGCTGTTAGACACTTAAACACCTCTCCCAGTTATCACTGGAGTGTATCTTACTGTATTGGAATGGAAATTTCATCCACTGACGTCTAGATTTAGGAAAGATTGTTCTATCAATATATTTGTTAAATGATAATCTGGGTGTCCAATTATTTCTTAAGCCAAGCACTTAGAGAAGTTTTGTTCTTCAAAGTGGGATAAACACTGTAAAATCCTATTTGCGATAGTGCCTGGGCTAAGCGCCCAGTTTTTGTGCACCAGACACTAGTATCATAGTAATCCCTCTGTTGTCCCTCTCCCACAATTTTCTTTTCCCAAAGGTCTTTTCTTAAATCTGAATTTCTGCCCTTTTCCCTCTCTGCTTAATAGTTGAAGATTTGCCTAATGCATCTGCAAGCTGCACTGGGACCCACACTGCTGGCTTGGGGTACCTTAAGCCCAGTTGTCAAATGGTAATAGTCAGAAATGTGGGCTGTCAGAATCTGTTGTGGCAACTCCCTGTTGTGATACACTTTCTTAATGAGCTGAAGGGCTGGAAATATAGTTGGGCATATGAGTGTATGTAGCAGCCTTGTCATCATCTTAAGAGGTCTGACTGGCTTTTCAGATCTGTTTTGAAGATCAGAGCAAAGCTTTCTCTATTAAAAGAATAACCTTCCCCCTTGCAGTGGAGAGTGAAGGATTTCACGTGTTGGAAGCTGAAAGGACACATGGGTTTCCTGCATTCTAACAGTAAAAGAGAGGCTGTGAAGTACTGTAGAGCATCACCAAGTTTTTCCTGAAAAAGAAACTCCACCTGAGGTCCCTTTTTCACAAAGATCAGTGTTCTTTGCACAGCATCAAAACTGAGTTAGTCCACTGCAGTGAGGCAAGAGCAGACTGTAATATAAGGCTTTTTTTTCCTCTACAAGTCTTAGAAATAACACTGGTTGTGATAATAGAGACTGCCAATATTTAGCACTACTGTATTTCAGTTATGTGTTTGCTGCATTGCCCAGGCTTTTTGTTTTCCCATAATTATTACCCACACAACATTTGGCAACCAAACTGTTCATTTAAATGCTTATTCTGTATATTTTAAAGGTTCTGTTTTCTTTTCAACAAATATTTTCTTTGAAAATATCAAACAAAAACATCCAGTGGTGCTTAAAATAGATTTAAGGAAAGAACAGGCAAAAAAAGTCTGTCCTGGCAGTGGTTCAAGATACAAGTTGGAGATCTTTCCAGTCTCTGTGCTAGGAGAAATAAACTCTGCAGATGTTGTCTTGTCTGATCTAGCTGCTGTTTTTCTGCTAACAGTGGAAGTCACGCACCTGGGAAATGAGGTTTAGGAGTGAAACAACAACCTGAAGCAAAAAGGGTAAAAACTGTGCTGTAAGGTTGAGAACGATCTAGTCATTCCAATGTGGTAATTGATGCCTTAGGAGGAAATAGTGAGTCAAGACCACAAGACAAGGGGCAGTTTGATTTTCTCAAGAATCAAATATCAATTACCAAATTCATTGAAGGTTGTGCAATCAAAGTCTTACACTTGTTTTCCTGACTACTGACATCTATATGCCATGTGACAAAAAGGCAATGCATTCAGGTTCTGTTAGTGAGTGCTGATTGTTAGTGAATGTCTCCATTATTACTGAGATAATTAAAATAATGAGTCACGCAATAGATAGAAATACATCGAAGATCTTGTAAACAATCAGGAGAGCTAGTGATTCTACTCCTAGATGAGAAAGCACAAGTAGCACACATTGGTATGTAAAACCTGAGTCTCACAATTCAAGTACAAAAATGTGCTCACTGTACAAAATCTTGGTGTCAAATGAAAGGAAGTTAAGCTTAAAAAAAAACGGTGTCAGCTGTGTTTGGGGTCACTTATCCCCTGTATATGATACAGTGTCACTTGGGCCTTGCAGAGGGATGTGTGGAATATTGCAAACCTTGTCAGAGTTGAGAGCATGACCTCAGATTTACCAAGTCCAGTTGGACAGATACCCTTTGCAAAGGCTGAACAGACACTGGCATCTCCTGTTGTGTTTATGTTTTGCCCACTGAATTCTCTTCTGGGTGAAAAACAAAGCATGAAGCAGTTGTGTTAGTGGAAACAGGCATAATTCCTGGTATGAATCCTTCAGGAATTTTTTATGTGGGTTATTGTTTCATGTGCAGCATTACCAGTAACTGAGGAGCAACTCTTTGTCTGTATCTGTTCAAGTATGGTCTCAAGTATGTTTTCATTGGTGATGTTCATGTTTACGGCAGATTTGAGGTGTTCTGGTGACAGATGGATTTAGAAGTAAAAAACAAATTCTTGCCTTGTTGCAAAGACAGTGATTCAGAGCTGCTTCAGGGCTACGCTTGAGATTAATATTTGCCTTTGATCTGCATGGATGACATCTGTTGATGCTAGTGCATGCTTGCTTTTTTCCTTTCTCTCCTGTCTATGTTCATATCTACATGTGCCATATATCTATATATAGTACACATATATAAAAGGAAATGCAGTGTGGCTGAAAATACTGAAGAAATTTGAGGATTTTGGGAGAATTCCTTCATAAAAACGTTGTTCCCTTATTTACAAGCTGTGACTGGTACAATTCATGCTATTATTGTGAAGAAAATGCTGCTGCAAACAGCATTACCTATATGTTTTTCTTCAGGCAAGTTATATGAAAGGTAAAAAGATGAGCTGTCTAGGCTTACTAATTTTAAGCTGAAAATTGAATAGATTGGTGATTAAAATGACCCAACAGATTATCTCATCTGTCTCAAAGCCAGTCCATGATGTTTCCCTACCATTACCCTAGGCACATTTTTATAGTGCTTTATCCAGCTTGAAAGAGCTGAAGTGTTGAATATGATTTATTTTCTATCTGAAGTACTAGCTTTCCCCTGTGACTTTTGTTGGAGGCCTGTCCAAAGCCCCATGGATCAAATCTTTACTCCTGTTGCTTTCAAGGGACTTTAGATCAAACTCCCTGAGGCCCTTGAGTTGGACACCTAAGTGTGTGTTAAACCCTAGCACCTGAGTTTGCCCACTGATATAAAGCACTGCTCTTCACAAAGGCACAGGGATTTAGGATTTCTGTGAAACTTGCTATCAATATGAGCAAGGGCTACCATCTAGGCTAGGTTTGTGTGCTTCATAGCATCAGCAGCTCAGAGGTCTTCTCCATCACAGACTTCTGCAGAGTGGAGAAATGTACTTTGCTGCCCCTCAGCTGGATTCGTAATAAGGGTGTTAAATAAACTGAATATCGCGTTTTAAGCATCCTTTGTGGGACATTTGGACATTTTCTCACAACTCTGTCTATATGGCAGAGGCTGCTTCAGAACCATCCTGACTGGTTTGATCTTTTCTAATCAGCTTTGTAGAGTTCTTTTTTTTTTTTTTTTGTTGAGTTCCTGAATTCTCTTCTTGTTATATTTCTTTTGTGTGGGAACTTTTTAATTCCTTGCAAAGTGGAAGTGGGGTCAAGCTTGTTGTGGCATCTTCTCTGTAAAATGCAGGATGCACAGCTTCAATTAATGAAGGCAATTTGTCCTTTTCAAAACCACCCTAGCAAGCAAAGTCATGGGAAGGGCATAGGAGAACATTGAAACTATTTTTTCATTTTGTTTTTTTACAGTGCACCGTTGCGTAGTTTAAAGTCATGATCAAAACATCTGTTGTGTGAGAGCAGAAAACAGAGGGCTGTTTTCTATTCATCTTAGCAATTTTCTTTGTGCCATTGCTTGAAGGTTACTTGGGGTGGGGCATTTGGAGATGAATGAAGGCAGAATGGGAAAATGAGCTGTGATGGTCAGCTCCATCAGACAAGGTCAGTTGGAAACCAGGATCTACTGAGGCAATTTAGTCCAGCTGACTGGCTGCTGTCTTTCTTTTCTTGGGGGATTGGCTAACTCTCCAGTAACCCTCAGTATTTCTCTCAGAGCAAGTGTAAGGGAAGTCCATTGTGATCTCTCTCTGACAGATCCTGCAGACTCATTTGTGAAGCTCTGGCTTTTGGGTTTTACTCCCAAGTAACAATTTGTTATTTTGATGTTCAAAGATCCAATGTGGTTTTACTTTGGAGGGGATTTTTTTTATAGAGGTAGTAAATAAAATTTTTAGAAGAGCTTACCCAAATGGGTTGAGGCTTGTTGCAGATCAGAGTTGATTACTTCAGTCTCAACAATTGAAATCTTACTTTACATGTCTGGAGATGCTGCACAGTTGAACAACAATGATGTCTGCTTCTCTTAATGCTGAGGGAATATACTTACATTTCTGTGATTCTCAGGGTGGTCCCTAAAATATAAGGGTATCCATTTTCTTCAGGTTATTGTTCAAGTATCCGAAAACAAACAGTACTCATCACTTCCATTTCAATTGTGTGGTTAGTGGCCCTATGGGGCCATATAGGAATGTCCAATACAGGACATTCCTCCCCTGTAACCGGTGATCCTGCAGTGGTTGTCTCTGGGTCTTTTCCCCATGGACTTTATAATTTTTTGGTAAACTTTAGGACTTCCAGGAAGCCTCACAAAAAGCAGTCACCCCCCTGCTGCTGTGTAACAGTCCTCAAAGGAGGCCAAGTGATCGTACTGACTGTAGTGATGGCAGAGATGATGAGCACCTCCGGTTCAATGTTTTTACACACTTCTCTGTGAGATAAGAGGAACTGGTGTGTGTTGAAATCAAGTAATTCATGTATTATCCCAGTCCAAATAGCTAGGCTTTACTGCTTTTCCTTGGAGGACCTGAACCAGTGCTCTTTCAGTGTGCAGATGGGACTTAGCATAGATTCAAAACCCACCTGGACACGTTCCTGTGTGATGTACTCTAGGTGACCCTGCCCTGGCAGGGGGGGTTGGACTAGATGATCTTTCGAGGTCCCTTCCAACCCCTAGGATTCTATGATTCTATGATTCTATGTATCTACTTTCTTCTCAGCTCAGTATAAGGAGTGAATTTTAGAGAAAAGATGGCAGAGGCAGTAAAGTTTGGCCCTCTGTCCTACATAGCTAATGAAGAACCACAGCTCAGCAGTTTTCTGTTACATCCAAGCAGTACCTTCTGAGTGGAGTCTGAGTTGGTGAGGAAGGAGACAGGAGAGGTGTGACTGCTGTTGTAGTGCCTGTTTCCCAGATCCTTTAAATTGCTTTTGAAGTAACTTTTTTTGATGAGGAAGGCAAGAAGAGGTGTGATTACAACAAGGGGCAGAGCTCTTCTGGAGGGTTCTTAGAGTTGAGAACAGGTCTGGGCAAATGCTTGTATCGTGTGAGGCTTAGGCTCTGATCATCTTTTCTCACCTGCCAGCTGATCTGGCTGGCCATGGGGGGCAGAGCACATGATCCTCTCTCAGATGGTGGGAGATGGTGCAGGGGTTCCTGCTCCATGTGTGCCAGGAGCTGCTGCATTTCTTAGGCAGGGATCACATTGGAATTACGGTTCTCAGAGCACAGGCATAGCTCGGATGGTGACAAGCTGTGTGCGTAGGGGGGAAGGAAAAACAACAAGGATGGTTACAGGAGGAGAAAAAAGCTCCCTTCTCTCATATCACTTACAAAATAATTGCCTGGATCTCAACATGAATGGCTCTCAAATCCAAACTTAAAATAAAACCTGGGTTTGTCTCTTTCTATTGCTATTTCTGCCGCCTCCATGATTAGTAGGAGGCATTTTAAAAAGTGTTCTCATATTACTTTTTTGCCCCCCTGTTGTGACAGTTCTTCAAAATAATGACTTATCTGTGATGTTTAGATTGACTTCTTTGGTAAAGTTTGCACAAAAAGACTTTATCATTGTAGAAGGTGAGTTGAGTGTCTGAAGTAATATAATCAGGGAAGTTCTCTCTAGTTCAGAGACTGAATTATATTTGACTGAGTCTTAGGCTTTCTTCATTTAGAGGCATCTATTAGGGTTCAGTTACTGATTAAGTAATTCCCTTAGTCTCTCTGTCTGGACCAGGAGAGCAATCTACACCAGGTATTGCCATCTTTTCAGTGCAGACAAACAGTGTGGGCAAAATAATTGGTCAGGTTGACAATACTTGAGACGAGAAAAGAAAAAAAAGCTGAACCCAAATGTCTCTGCTGCCTTTTTGACAAGAAGCACAATAGGAATCAAGCAGTGTCATAAGGCACACAATGTCACTCTAGGCCCTGACTTTTTGGTTTGCTTGTTTTGTTTTTGAGAGCTTTAAATTCACCCTGAAGAAATGTAGCCCCCTGCCTTTGGATGACCCATAAAGCTGATTCTTGGCTGCAAGCCTGGTTCCGGGAGCAAAGCTAAAGGTGTTGATGCTACAAGCCGCAGCTCCAGGCTTCGGTGATTCTGTGACAATGCCAGATTAATAGCTTCACCAGGGATGGTCTCTTAATCAGCATTTATTTATTTACTGTGAGACACTAAGGGCTGTTCTTTAGGCAGTTTCCTCAGTTGCTGTTTATCCGGGCTGCATTGTTGGGTTAGGGTCAGCTTGAGAAGCATCTGATTTCTTGTCTTCGTCCAATGCCATTGTGATAGTGACAAAGATGAGGATGTAACAAAAGCAAATCAGAAGGTTTGATAATTTCTTGTTATTAATATCTTTCTACTTTGGGGGTCACGTTGCTTTGGAGTTGCTTTGCACAAGTTTGAGAAATTTGTAAAATCACCAGCTTGTGTTTTTTACTTTTGGGCTAATCTTCCTTTCCATGGAGACATGTAAAATCACTGCCTTGTGCTTTAAAGGAAAGAACGATAGCTGCGAAACTAATCTAAGTGTTTTCTGTGTGTGAGAAGGTAATTTTGTGGTGTCTGCAAGTTATAATTTTAAGCAAAAAAGAAAGCTCAGTATTTGTAACCACTGACACGTAAATTGGTGGTGGCTTAATTTTTTGTAATCAGCTTTAAATACATGGTGAACTTGGGCCAAAATACTTTCTACAACTTTACAAACCTTGGAGTATTTACCAGGAGACACTCTGACCTATTTCTTTTCTTTTTGACTATCATATATTACTTTTTAGCTTCTCTGTGTTGTTTGTAAAACAGAAATATATTCAATTTGTGTCATTCTGTGGATAAAGGAAGTTTTCTGTAGCCTCTTTCTCAGGAAACAGGTATCTGGAAATCCTGTTTTCATTTTACATGGGACAATTGGTTTCTTTCCCTTCACAAACTGACTCTTAACCACCATAGGTAGAAACTGCTTTAGTCAAAGGCAATTTAAGAGATGTGCATTTGAGCCAAGAACTTGGACAGGGAGCTACCAGCCGCAAGGACATTCTCCAGATCTGCTCAAAAAGCAAAAAAACAACAACAGAAAAAGACCTGGCACCAAAACCATCAAAACAGAAACACGAGTGATAATTCATCACTAAATGAAATTAAACCAGCCCAGATCAATAACATACACAAAGAGGGGAGGCTTAATGTTAGGTTAGGTACCTTTGTGTTGATGCACAACAGGAGAAATGTTGGCCTGCCAGCTGCAGATGATCAGAAGGCTGCCTTCAGTTTTTTGAGAAGTCCCTATGAAAGCTATGCCTTTTCCATGTGTCTTGTGCTGAATTCATGAAAAAGCTGCTAGATGGGCTATGTTATTTATATGTCTTCTCTATGACTCTTTGTAAATAGACAGAATGAAGACAGTTCATAGCAGGGCATGTTTGCTCTGGTTCAGTATGGTGTTAACCATTCCTACCTGAACTGTAGTGACTTGGAGGGTAGACAAAGGACTATGACATGTAACATGTCCTGTAAGATCCATTTAACCTCAAGAAGAAGCAACCATTAAGATTTTATAAAAAAACCACCAAAACCATTATTTCCACAATCCCAAGTGAACAGCTGGTGCTTTCAAGGAACTTGTAGGTGACTTTCTAAAGAGAGGCTGTTGACTTACTGGATTTCTCCAAGAGAAAATTAGCGGAATTCCGTATCTGAGCTGTAAATCTACCAGTACTGAGTATTTTTTCACAGTATCTTAGATGTAATTCATAATAGCTTGTAACATACAAGGATCTTTGGTCAGCCAGTTGTGAAATGGAATTTATTCTCATGGGGAATACTGGGAGCTCGAATCCACTCAGTTTATTGGTAGAGCAAGAGCAAGCAGAGGTGAAGCGATAACTCTGATGGTATAATTAAAGCTATACATCAGGTGGTTGGTTACTAAGTGATCAGCAGAGGTTTTGGAGAAAGCATGGGAAAACAAAACCCTGTTTCATCATTATCGGCTTAAAGCACTTATGAGTCAATGACCATTTCAAAAGAAGATGAGTAAATGTCTTGAAAACACTGTCTGGTTTCTTTGGTTCCAAATATAAAAATACTTGGAGGATAACAAGAATTTCCATGACTGTGGCCAGGTGATTTTTTTCAAGAATTGTTTTTTGTCACACTTTATTGCATTATCTTTTCAATATATGTTGGGTATTGACAGGCTTTCTGTTGCTATCTGCAGAGATCAGAGCACTCCTAATTCAGAGGGCAGAAATATTTCACAAGATATGAAAGATGGCCTTAAAGCAAAGGCAGTGGATCGATGCTTAAGTGAGAAGGGGTCTACTTCTGAGTGCTTCCAGAATGTCAGATTAACATGCTGTGCAAAGGGGCACCGTGTTTTGCCATTTACAAAGTAATTATAGGTTGTATTTTGATTTTTCTGTCTTTATGAATTAAACATTTTTGAGCTGCTATTTTCTCTTTGTCTCTGTTTTGTAACTGCAGCTACAATGGGATCTTGATCCTATCAATTGCTTCTGGTACTGCTACAGTATTCTGCTTTTGAATTAAGGAGCCCAAGATCTTCACAATCTGATTAACTCAGAAGCTTTTCCAGTTTTCTCCAGGGACTTTTCATTCTTGAACCTGGTTCATATATGGGCATGTATTTCTTAAAATACAACTGCTGGTGAGAAAAAGGCAAAAGCTGCATAATGAGGAAGTTTGGATACTTTTTGCCAAAAGGACTCTTTTTGATCTCTGTATGCCAAATGAATCTCTTAGAATTTCACTGCTTATAGCTATTCATAATAAATTAATGAGTAATTAAAACTGTTATTAGGAAAAAAACCATGAAATTTTAGCCTTTGTAAAGTGTAGTGCTCATTTTACTTTCTGCTAGAGTGGAGCATGTACAAAAGTGAAGCCTCTGATTTCCTACTTGACTGCACCACTGCTAACCTGATCTAACCGCTTTGATTCCAAATCCACAAATTGGTTTGACAAAGTGGACAGAATAGTGAGTAAATTTCCATGTGTTTATGTTGGTTTCATAGCATATGTAATGCAGAAGAAAGAATCCAGAATTTTTTTTTAATATTTTTTTTTTTCCTGAAGCTTTCTTAGTTTGAAAGGCAGAAGGCACTTGAGGAGTAAATTTACCACGCATGAAATTCCACTAAGGTTTGCTTGAGTGATAAACTGTTAAAATTGTTTCATCACATGTTTTTCATACCCATTGCCCCTTCCTACAAACGTTTTGGCAAGTAAATGGCTTTGCACTCAGGCACGCTCAAAGTTATTAACCTGTAGAGTTGTTTGCAGAACCCACACTAACATTTATTCCCAGTCTGAATGTATCTGACAAGTTGCAGTGGGGTGCAGTTTTTGGAACAGAGTTGTTGATATCTGAGAATCCAAAAAATCCAGGAGTGAAGGGGAGGATAATTACCTTAGATGCAAGTGTATTAAAAGTAACTGTCACCTAAATCTGTTCCTCGAGAGCATCTTCTTGACTGTGTATTCTCCCAATGTGAGTGCTAACCTGCCTCTCCTGAGGAAAAAGCTTCTCAGCTGGCCTTCTCACAGGTCTGGTTGATCTTATAAGGTGTGCTTTTACTGGAAGCTGTGGTTGATGATTAGATGAGAAATGCTAGGCTGACCTTTCTGCTGTTTGCAAGACAGGAATTGGTAAGGGAAAGGGCATTTCCATGAATGCCAAATGTCTTAAGGCTTCCTGCCTGCCCCATTCACTCTCTTCTGGGTGTGCTCACATTCTTCATCTGCCTGGCTTTCAGGTCCATCCATGCTGTCATCTGGAAGGGAGGCAGCTCCATGTGAGCTGGTGTGTGGTTCTGCATCCCTCCATGCAGCAATGCACAAATCACTTCCTTTGCAAGCTCCCCACTTGCTCTCTTTTATCACTAATTTTTTATTGTCCATCCAAAGTGCTTGAAAACATGAGTCAAGAACCAGCAGCTGAGAAATTGTCTTAGGAAAAAAATAGATTTGTGGGAAGGAAAATATTTTTTAAATTAATTTTGTGACTTCTGGGTCTTTAGGGATGACCTTTTCCAGATTGTCTGAAAAATTAAAGCTAGAAACTCACAATATAGAAAGAAAAGTTGTTCATATAGCTCCAGGGTTGGGTTTCTTAAGAATACCAAATATTGTAAAAGCTGAAATTAAATTAAATCTTAGTTACTAACTCTGCTATTTATTCTCTCACCCCAAAATACACTTGAATACTCAAAAATTAATAACAGTGTTTTTTGGCAAATATTTACAGTACTCTTGCTCACAACTCAGATCTTTTCCTGTGTTGTCTCTGAGGAAGGACCTAAAGAGCATATTTCCACCAGACTGAAAAACACCATGTTGGTTGGAGAATCCGCCAGATGTGATGTATCAATCAAGGAAAGGTGAAATGCTCAAAAGTGTTCTGTGATGGAAAAATGCAACCTTTCAATTAATTTAATTAACACTGCCTTATCTTTTAAGCTACCATAAATAAAATTTCACTTTAGTAAGCTATTCTTGTGGTATGAAGTGCTTTCTAATTTTAAAAAATAAAAATCTGTAGAGACATCAAGCATAAGCATGATGACAAATAAGGATACATATATACGTGCATGCATATATGTATGTTCAGACTTTTATATATAAAAAATAAATCAAGGGCCAGGCAACATGGTAATACAAATATTTGTTGAGATTGCAAAATTACTTACTGCTGGATTCTGTTTCCTGAAAAAAGCCGAAATGCTGAACGAATCTTTCAGCACAGATTTCCCCACATTCTCTCAAGTAACAAATTGTAACATGTAATATTGATTGTAGTTTTAAATTTCTGCTTGATTACAAACACATGTAGAATTGCTTTGACTAGCTCTGATAGTTTTATTCATATAGTTAAGAATATACCATAACTTGCTGAATTGAAATCACTACGTCTAAAGTTTGGTACCACCACTGCTAATTTAATATAAAGGGTGTCAGCACCTTTCTGTGTCTTCTGATCACAGTAGGCAGTAATGAAGGACAGTGAAAGAGGCAGGGAAAATTCCAGACTGTATTTTGCTGCTTGTATGCAGAAGCAGTAGCTCTGGGGAGCCTATTTCATGAGAGGTTATTTTTGAAAACATTTCCCATACATGGTGATTAGAAAAATATTAACTTTCCAAGCACTTTTTACAGAGGGCTTAGCCTGGTAGATGGGTTATTCAAAAACAAGCCTCACACCTTCCAAAATATAGAGTTCTCTTAAAAATCTCTTGTAATTTAAAAAATACCCCTTTTCCCTTTTATTTAAAAGTGACAAAAAGGGAAAAGCACTGTGTATGGAAAAAATGGTCTGGTTTTGTTTGCATAGACTCTGTTTCCAGGGTACTTCTATGCTAATTGCTTGCTTGATGATGATTTTGCATTATTTCTCTATGATATGGTAACAAAATGCAGTATTTTAGATAGCTGCTCTGACATAGGTTTAATCAATGTTTATTAGTTTATTCTGGAAAGGACACAAACAAATTTATCGTGAGAATTACCTCGAGAGAATTAATTCCACTTGGCATGTTCATCAACACAATTTGCCTAACCTCCTTTTCTAAGGATTTTCTTAATATAAGGTAGATATTTCTTGGTTATGATTCATAGGTCACTTGTGGTTCACTGGGTTCACTTGTTTGCTGTGCCTCTTCAAGACTGAGAAGCCAAGTATTGGTTCTCTAGAGGAGTTTTGTTTTTTGCATATAAGCATGAAAAGATACTCGTGATAGAAAACATGCTACTTAACAGCATTTGCATCCTGCTGATTATTTTTATGGATGACTATGCTTATATGCCACAATCTAGAATACCTATTAGTAGAAATTAAATTGTATGGGGGAAATTAACTAGGGGACTTGGGGAAGGAAAAAAACCCAGCAGTCAGCTGAAAAATGATAGGTATTCTGTAGGTTTTTTTAGTTCTAGAAACAGCAGTGAATTCCTTTTTATGCAGCCGAATAAGATACTATTGTGATTTAATTTTTTTTAACAACAGTCTTCTGTTACATCTGATCATTGGAATTCTGTCAGGGAATTACTTTGTTATCAAAATTAGTGCATGTAAATTATGCATGCATGAGCACAAGACATAATTCTGTGTTTGTAACAGCCGATTGTACACACCGATGAATGTTTGTGTGCATAGTCACCCATCTGGAACTGGGCCCAAGCTAAATTAGAATTAATACCATGGGCTAGTTCCAGGATTCAGCTCTCAAGTCCGTTGATAGTGATGCAATATACATTAAAAAGATCCACCTCTGCAGGCTGCGTTCTGCAGAGGCTGCTCTAGCTGTGAACCCATGTAGCTGCAACGCTAGCCTGCCCTCAGGTAAACGTGCCCATGGGAGAGAAGGGGCTGCTGCATCAGGTGGAGCTGTCATCGACACGGTTTTGGTGCATGTGTCATGTCAAGACACAGGCTGGGCTGTGCAAGAGGCAATAGATAGGACTGCTCTGAGCACCTCTTATTTTTTTAAGCTCCTCCAATTCGTGCTGCTGGAGCAGTGGCTGTGTAAGTGAGGAGATGGGCTATTTCCAGGAGACAGCCACTTCAGTTCAAACCCCCCCGGGAAGACAGCGTGCGTTTGGAGAGTCATAATATCTGCCAGCCACTGTGGGCCCCAGGTGATGGGGTCTTTATGTGCGTCTTGACATTCAACAAGAGTGCCTGATGTTTTGTGTCAAGGGGAATGGCCAGGTTCAAAGTGCAGTGCTGGTGGGAGAGGGGTCAAAAAAACGGGATCCTGATTGCAAATGGATATTGCGTCACTTTCATACTTAGCATCTTCTGCAGCTTGGTGTTCCAGACTGTCTGGTGGATGAGGAATTGGAGAGAGTTTTTCATCTGCCCTATCCTTCCATGCTTCCTCTCTGAACAGCAACTGCTACAGGAGCTGGGCTCAAAGAAGAGCCCATTGTAATGCCATCTGCCATCCCATGTTCCCTCAGTTATCCATCTCTTAACAGATCCAAATTAATTTGCTGTGCTCTTAGAGGTTTACATAGTGTGTCCTCATAAGTGGCAAGGCCAGGCTGACACTGATACAGCACCCAGTGGGGTCTCCTGTCACAGACCACAGGGACAATCTAGAGAATCCTCTGTCTGGCCTCTGTTTGTGGTCAGACAATGATGTGGTCCCTAGAGATGGTGCTAATCTTAGTTTTAACTCATCCGGTGATTAGACTCGGACTAGCTTACACAAGGCAGAGATGTAATTTCTTTTCCTATTACTGGAAGCCAGTTCCAGCTGGGTCTTTGTATCCAACCTTATGTGCAATTTCAGAATTTTTTAATGTCTGAAGAGGAGAGAGCACTCTTACTGTTCAAATAATCTTTTTAGGATAGCTAAGGAGAAGCAAAATAATATAAGAATACACCAAAACAAGTAAATGTGTACTAAGTTATATTAAGAAAGAGAGGAGTAGCTCCTTGAATAAAAGGAGTGAGACTTGTGAGTTGGGACTCCTTGATTTGAATAAAAGGAGTGAGACTTGTGAGTTGGGTTTTTGTTCTTTAAGGTCAGATGACTTTGTGGTGTGAAATCTTGGCATCAGATGGAATGCTGATCCCTTCATCTTAGCCACTAAAGTAAGCCAAAAATGAGTGTACTGGAGGGTTTTTTAACCTGATTGTTTAAATAAGATGGTTGTTTATATATTGTCTTCAGTTATGAATAAGACAAAAAGTATGGCATGCCTATGGCATCCAGTAAAAATGTTGTTCCAGCAGTATGTGGTTTAAACTATAGACATAATCAAGTCTGTGTGATGAGTCAAATATCAGATGATGACTTGTTTGTTGCCCACTGTTGTTTATATTTTGTGAGGTTAGTGAAGGAATCTCCTGTTCAAGGTTATAGAACAGTGCCATAAATGAGTAAGATGTTTAACAGTGCTTTCAAACTTGTGGTTTTGAAATCATGTCCATGCAACTGAAGTGGAATAATGAGAGGCATAGGGTAAAACAAGCAGAGAGAAGGTACTGCACCAGGAAAAGGAGCCTTTAGAGCTTTTTGCAAGCACCCAGTGTAGAGGACAGGATGTGAGGAAGTTGTACATATGCCTATTAGGATTGAACTAGGCAGAGAACTAATGACAGAAAATACCCATATAATGATTAAAGGGAGATTTCTTTAGGACAGCAATCACTGGACACTGAAAAAAAACAAACATGCAAAATTACTTTGAAGTTCCACACTTAATCTTCCTTTATTCTTAAGGAATTTCCCTTATTCTTGTATAACTAGACTACTAGTTTCACCAGACAGCGTTGCTGTTTTGGAGCTGGTATGAATTTCTTCTCTTTCTTACTGGTTACAGAATTCTCCTCTCTGCGAAGATGCATTTTATTTTTTCCTGCTTTACATGACTTTTTTTTTTTAGGTTGTTCTGTCATCTTTGAAGAGACAGAAGTGGATACCCTTGAAATCGTCAGCTCAGTCAGTTCAGGGATCTTGGTGAACTCTCAGAGAACCTGTAGTCCATAGGGGTCTTATGAACTATAAATGCACAAGAAAACCTTACTGGCTTCCTCAAGGCACTTCAGGTATTTTATATGCAGAAGTGATCTTAAGCAGGTCCAGAGAGAGAAGAGGAAATAAATCTGCTCCTCTGAAAAAAACCCCACAAACAGCAAAAAACCTGTTCTTGGTCCAGTATGGGAAATAACAGTTATGGAAGGCAGAGATAGAAATGTTTTCTTATTCATATCTTTAATATTTATTTTTCTGAGAGAGTTTTAGTCACTTAATTTCAATTCTTAAAAAAAACCCAACAAACAACAACTACTGTCAGACTTGAGGAAGTAAGACATGGCTTTGATTTTATTTTTAAATTGATTTCAAGTACTGCCTCTTTTTGTAGGGTAAAATTAATGGGGAGGCAAGGTGTAATCAGTGGGGCTAATGCTTCACCCTAGAAGTTAGTAGCAAATTATAATCAACTTCAGCAATACAGAATTTCATCCTATTATTTCCTAGGTCTTATTAAAAATTAACTGGCATAATCCATTGTTAGGATCCCTTCCAACTCTTAACTCTTCTATGATTGTAAGTAACTGTTTTTCATCCAGGTCACATACTGAAGACCTTCCAGGATACTTTGAGAGAAGATGGAACATTGCTGGTCTTACCTTCTTTGGATAGGAATTCTCTAACTGGCCCATTTAAAAAAATGTATTTCATCTTGCTCTTTCCATTTGGAAGGTGTTGCACAGCAAGTAGTGTGAAGTTGGTGGTCTAGGTAGGATATGCTGTGCTGTTGTCCCTGTGGACACGTTTTAATGAAGATAAGCTGTCTTTTTCCTATGGTGAATGTGTCCTGCTCTTCTCATTGTGTCTTTCTCAAGTCATAGACTCACAGAGTGGTTTGGGTTGGAAGGGACCTTAAAGATCAGCTAATTCCAACCCCCCTGCATGGGCAGGGACACCTCCCACTAGACCAGGTTGCTCAAATCCCCATCCAACCTGGCCTTGAACACTTCCAGGGATGGAGCATCTGCAACTTCCGTGGGCAACTTGTTCCAGTTCTGTTCAAGTCTGTCTGCTTGGGAAACAGCACTTGCTGCCTTCAGTGGCCTTTTATAAAGCCTAGTGTGGTCTTTTATCTGCCTGATTGATTATCCTACTTACCACTTTTTCTGAGTATAAAAGTATTGTCTCCTCATAGCCAACTTGAAATTGTTGAAATTTGACTATTGGATAAAAAAATCAGTGATTACTACTGTCCAGTAATAATTGTGGCTTTACATTTTATCTGTGTAGAAAATAAAATTTCAACTTGTCTAGATATTTACCTTGCTTGTAACTTCAGAGATGGTGTTGGTTATCTACCTTTTGGGTGCCCAAGAACATGCCTGTTGAGACCTGGTGCAGGTACTCCCTGAGAATTTTTATGCAGAGAGAGCTAGAGCCAACCAGTTATCAGAAATAATGTTTCTTGTTTGGGAGCTGTTTTTTCCAAGGAAGAAAAAAAAGGCTTTCAACCTTTCCCTTTTTGTATCTTCCATAACAAATTGCTCTGTGAATATTGCTTTGAAGAAGTGAATGGTGCAATTCTAAATGCAACTCACTGAGTTGCTGTCATATTAACATTTGCCTGTGTTCATGGGAAAGCAAATAAAAGTCTAATGTATCACAGCCTGGCCCAGAGCCAGCAAAATTCCTTTAAAGTGGATCCACCTCTCTAATGTCACTTTACTGTAACTTCCATCATTAGTAAACTATCCAAACACAGCATTTAATATGGTAATAAATTAATTACTTTGGCACAGGTAGTGCCACTTTGTTGTTTTATAGCATGCTGTTATTGTGGTGGTATTTCACTGTAGTGAACAGAGGATAAAAGTGGGGTGCAGTGTAATTCCATTGAATTTATAAAGATGCTGGGCTTCATCTGCTGTTTGCATAGCAGGTAGGAGGGTTAGTGTCATGGCAATGTAGCCTTAAGATTTCTGGTGGTGGTTTAGAAACTGGAGTAAAAGGGTCTGGTATTTATCATTTACAGTAGAAGCTTGTGATTGCTGGGCTTGCTACTTGCTTTTTTATCATCTTTTTCTTTTGTCAGTTAAGCTGTAGTTTGCAGATACTGATCATTGCACTGAGCAACTGGGGGAAGATGCTGCTGCTGGTGCTTCTAGTAGAGAGTTGGATGTTTCCATGTCACAATTCATCAGATGAGTTCAGGAGGTTGCCTGCTTCTGAGAGGTCCAGCAGCAATTTCTTATACTTGAAGCATGCTGCTTTGCAGACACAGGTGCTAGTGTTTTTTTGCAATCAGAGGGGTGCAATGGCATTTAGGCAGTACTAAATAAATTTTGCTGTCTTGTACCTTTCCCTGCTGCAAGTGAAATAGCTTTAACATCCTGCTTGAATACAAAATACCAACGCAGTTTGCTGTATGATTGTCACATGCACTGTTGGTTCAGGTCTTCTCTAATCCTTTGTCTCTTTCTGCTCTAGCAAAAGGATGCTTCTAGATAGACCCTGAAACTGCATTTACAAGTACAGGGTTATAGTGACAGGATAAAGGATTCAAGTGCTGACTGTTCACCCATGCCTCTTTCTTCAGGAGGTGGGTCTGCTTTCCTTGTGCTTGATGCTTACAGCTTGTTCAGTGTTAAACTTAATTTGGTAAGCATTAACTCATCTGCAGATGTTACTATTCCACTGATCCTTTAGGACTGCAGTTCAGATCTGAGTTCATTTCTCAAGTGGCTGATGGGCTGTGTTAAACTGTTTTTCTACTTAAGTCAATGTGCTGCCAAGTATCCACATCACTAGGAAAATCACAATTGTCAGGAAGAGAGTGAAGACTTGAAGCCAGTCCCTTCAACCAGTTCTTAATTATAGTCTATTGGAGCCAGTGGAGGAAGGAGAAGTCACTCTGTTTGAACGTGTGGTAGTGTACACAGTTCCACCTCATCAAACAAAATGTTTTCTGCTCAGGCCAGCACTTAATCCCAGTGGCAGAGCTCTAGGAGGAATTTGGCAGCTGCTGTCCCACAACTTGGAGAAGTCTTTAGTGCCCAGTGATTGAACTGCTGATGCCTGTCATCAGCATGAAATGTACTTCAGAAGAAAAAGGTGGAACAAGTAATAAAAAATATCTATGGACCATTTCTTCTGGCAAATGTGATTGCAAACCAAAATACTAGGTAGAAATGGACATGCACATCATTTCAACCACAAATGAGAAGGGGATAACTAATACTGATGATGCAGAAACGTCAGCTTTTCTGGTGCAATAATACCAACTTGCTTTAGTTTTCATTGTGTGCTGTCAATAGCTATAGTGTTCTATATGCAGCCAAGGAGTCTGGTGCATGGCCTGACAAAATCCAGAGGAGGAAGGAGAGGTTGCTGAGAAGCCTAGTTTCCCAGAAGCTCATCAAAACAAGACATATTTCATTCTCTTTCAGAACTTGATCTTTCCATTGAGGATAAGAAATAATTCTGGAAATAAATTGGCTGAGATGGGCTCTGCAGGAGAACCTTTCTGGACCTCTCCAGCTCATAGTTGTTCAGTGTTTCATTCCCTGGGGTCTCAGGTATTGCAATATCCTTTGTAGGAATGGATATACCTTGCTTGGTCTCTTTCCACAGTACTGCTGTAAGCATCTTCTACCTACCTACAGCATGTTTCTCTGACTGTATTTTTTCTATCTGCCCTCTTTTTGCTTTGTTGGCTTCTGTTTCTGCAGAATTGCAGAATATATCAAACAGTTGCTCATCTTCAGAGGAATGAGTGACCTGTGGGCAACTTTCCTACCAACTTTCTTTCCACACTAAGGGTTCAGCACTGCTGTTGATCGATCAGCCTTTGTTGCCAACGTCCCTGGAATGCTTGCTGCCCCCTTCAGTTAATCTTCACAGGTTTTTTCTTGCTGTTCTTCCTGCTTGTCAGGCAAAGGAAATACTCTATCATCCTGTTTCTATTCCCTCTTTTAAAAAATCCTCCTTTCTGCAATGCCTGTGGAAAATCTGACGAACAGTTGGTGTCTGTCCTGAGGCAACAGCTTATTTACAGTAGTGACTACTTTCATTTTCTCTTCTGTCTCTGTTCATCTCAAGCTCTTGGTGGGCATATGTTTGAGATGTCACGTGGTTGGGGGCAAAAATAATGGGTTTTTCTCTGTGGTCATGTGTCTCCTTGCTTCATGGAGGTTTTGGTTCAGGACCCCAGTTCTAAACTCCATCTTAATGTATCAGCAATTATTTACAGAATGGTTTGGTTTGGAAGCGACCTTTAAGGATAATCTAGTCACTCCCAAATAATGTAATTTATAGAGCATTTATAATAATGTCAGCTATTTATTGTTAATATTACTACTTGATGCCTCTCAAGACTGGGCTGCCAATTGACAACAATGTGGTAGATCTGCAAATTAGCAAATGGAAGATCTCACCTGAAAATGGCCTGAAGGCATTGCTGTCTTCTTAATTTGCCTTTGGTATAAAGCAATCAGAGGTTTTATATTAATATGTACAGATCTGTGCCTTTACTTGAAAAAGCTAGAGTGCTTTCCACAGCAGATGTAACTCTGATTTTGAGCCAGATTTCAAGGCAACTGAGTTTTGTCTCTAGGCAATTAAAATCCTCAATTAACATATTAATTGTTTTTCCTAATGACATTACATTCTTTCTCTTTTTGTCTACTGAAGGGAAAAGAAAATACCTAATTTGTGTACTGGTTTGTGAGATATTTAGCTAATTTACACATGAGAATTTGTTAGTAGTTATCTTGCAGCAACAAAACTGAGCATTTATTCTAAGAGATTTTAAATATTTTCTGATGTAGCTAGGTGTGTTAAAGTAGTGGCTTCAGCTAGCAGCTGAAAGCAGCAAATCTGAAAAGTACAGGAGATACTTTTTCATGTTTTCATTTGTTGAGATAGAGGGAACAAATACTGCTAGATAAATGACCAGTACTATGTGTCTTTCTCTGATCTTTATTGAAAACTGAAAAACCCTTCAAATATCCATCTGTGGAGGATTAAATAAAAAACAGGGGAATTCTGATCTCTTCAATGCTGTCCTGATCCTTTCAAAGGAAAGACAGTACTTGAACTGTCCAGCAGAACTGTTAATTACCAGCACACTGAGCCTGGTGCTCGCGGGGTAGAAGGAAGAAGGGAGTGACAGAGAAACAGAAAAGCTTATCTGCAGGAAAAAAACATACCTGCTTTTCTGTTATTATTAACTCATTGTTTATTGTTGACAGAAAAGCGTATCTTTTCTGTTTGCAAGGCTGGCTGTGATACTCTACCTTATTCTGAACTGGTGGCTCAGTGTTTGGGCAGTTGTTCATTCTCTGTGCTACAAGATCAGCCCGTACTCAAGTGGCATCAAGTCTTCAGGGAGCTGAGCACAGGTATTCACTGGTGGCTCTGGAAACGTGCTGTTGACCACTGAGTGACATACTTTTTCAGCCTTGGATGGGTTTTCTTGCAAAGACTGAGTTGTTATTAAGCAGTAATGCACATCATGACTACAGATCTCTTGGGCTAATTACTATACAATGTACCCCAAGGCTCTGAAGAGTTCACAGGCTAAGAGCAATTACAGAAAGCATGGGTAGCAGCAGGAGGCAAGGATATCATAGAAATGTAGTTATATACAAGTAGGTGTGTGCCCATTTATGTAGACATAGAATAAATCATAGAATTACAGAATGGTTAAGGTTGGAAGGGACCTTAAATATCCTCAGGTTCCAACCTCCCTGCTATAAGCAAGGACACCTCCCACTAGACCTGGCTGCACAAAGCCTCATCCAACTTGGCCTTGAACAGCTTCAGGGAGGGGACTTCCACAGCCTCCCTGGGCAACCTGTTCCAATATCTCACCACCCTCATGGTGAAAATTTTCTTCCTAATATATAACCTAAATCTCCCCTCATTCAGTTTAAAACCATTACCCCATGTCCTATCACTGCACACTGCACTGCATGTTTCTCCTCAACTTTCCTGTAGGTTCCTTTCAGGTACTGGAAGGCTGCTGTAAGGTCTCCCTGCAGCCTTCTCCTCTCCAGGCTGAGCAGCCTCAGCTCTCTCAGCCTGTCTTCATAGCAGAGGTGCTCCAGCCCTTTGATCATCTTTGTAGCCCTCTTCTGGACCCTTTCCAACAGGTCTGTGTCTTCTCTGCTGAGGACACCAGAACTGTACACAGCACTCCAGGTGGGGTCTCACTAGAGCAGAGCAGAGGGGCAGAATCACTTCCCTGCCCTGCTGGCCACACTTCTTTTGATGCAGCCCAGGATGTGTTTGGCTCTCTGGGCTCCAGCACACACTGGTGGCTCATGTCGAGCTTCTCATCTACTACCACTCCCAGGCCCTTCTCCTCAGGACAGCTCTCCAGCCATTCTCCCCCCAGTCTGTATTTGTGCCTGGGGTTGTGCTGACCCAGGTGCAGGACCCTGCACGTGGCCTTGTTGAACTTCATGAGGTTGGCACTGGCCCATCTCTCCAGCCTGTCAAGGCCTCTATGGATGACATCCCTTCCCTCTGGGGTGTCAAGCACACCACACAGCTTGGTATCATCAGCAAACCTGCTGAGGATACATTCAATCCTTCTGTCCATGTCACCTGCAAAGATGTTGAACAGCATTGGTCTCAATACTGATCCCTGAGGAACACCGTTCATCACTTGCCTCTATTTGGATACTGAACCATTGACCACAACTCTCTGGATGTAGCCAAGTGGTCCATCTGTCAAATCCATGTCT
The DNA here is from genome assembly GCF_000747805.2 of Chaetura pelagica. Lineage (NCBI taxonomy): Eukaryota > Metazoa > Chordata > Aves > Apodiformes > Apodidae > Chaetura > Chaetura pelagica. The sequence continues at coordinate 2,174,642 of NW_009953920.1, forward strand.
TGTCAGTTTGGAGACCAGGATGTCATGTGGGACAGTGTCAAACACCTTGCACAAATCCAGGTAGATGACATCAGTTGCTCTGCCACCATCCGCCATCTCTGTAGCCTTGTCCTAGAAGGCCACCAGATTGGTCAGGCATGATTTGCTCTTAGTGAATCCATGTTGGCTGTCACCAATTACCTCCTTATTTCCCATGTGCCTTAGCAGATTTTCCAGGAAGACCTGTTCCATGATCTTGGTGGGCACAGAGGTGAGACTGACCGACCTGTAGTTCCCCGGGTCTTTCTTTTTCCCTGTTTTAAAAATAGGTGCTATGTTGCCTTTTTTTCCAGACCACCAGGACCTCTCAAATATGATGGACAGAGGCTTAGCAACTGTATCCGCCAGCTCCCTTAGGACCCACGGATCTCATCAGGTCCCATAGACTTGTGCACCTTCAGGTGTATGTGTAAAACAGGTATTGATGTGAGCAGTTTGCATGCCAGTTTTACCACAGAGTTTTATTACCTAAACACTTACTGCAAGAAGTGCATTTGCATAGGGATTTGAAGCAGGATGGCAGGTACCGGCAGGATATGAGTCTTAGAATCACTTTAGGCAAGGCATGGCATGCATAAAGATGATGTTAATATGCTTATATGATAAGCAGAGAAACCTAGAAGGTACTACTTAAGAGGCTGGATGGGGGAGGGTCAAGCATCAGCTGCAGAGAGCAGCAACAACTTCTGTACAGAGAGAGGGACAAACCAGAATGAAATCAAAAGTGGAGGAGAAGGGAAATGGAATAATAGCAGAAATTAAGGAGATAAACTGAAGGGAGAGAGGTTGAGGCACAGCTGGGCTTGTCAGAGCTGGAAAGCAATCAAGAAATCTTAATGTTAAATGATGGATAGTGAAAGAGACGGTGTTAGAGGAGGTGAGAGAGATAAAAACAAATCAGGAGAGAGAGTTAACATTAATTGAATCAACTTGAGTTTGTGTTTTCAGAAGGAGGAATAGATTAGGAAAACTTACTCCACTGCTGAGGAAACTCTCCTCCCTACTTCTTATTTTTCTCTTGAGCTCTGCTAATCTTGTGCACAGATTTCAGAAGAAACTACTCGTATTCTGTCAATGCAGAGCTAGTTTTGTTGGAAACCCGTGTTGTTCTCACCCACCAAATGAATGAGTACTCAAGCTTTGAGTAGTCTTGACACAACACAGCCCCTGTATTCTTTAGTCTCTTCCTCCTCTCACTTCATCCATCATACAGGCTCAAAACATGATACAGCTGACTGTTCTGGCCCTTGAGATTATGTGTTTGTGTACACATTTACTGAAGATAAGTGCTTTTTAGGCTTTTATTGCAATAGCAACTGGCAGACACTGTCATGGACAGAGAAAAGGGCAAATGCTGTGTAAGTGCCACGTGAAAACCAAACAAAAGTGCCAGGAAATGTGCTATCTAAATGTAAAGACAGAAGTTCATAGGTGAGCAGAGACAGACCACAAAAAAATCCAGAGAAGTGTTCATCAAAACAATGATAGTCCATCTGATCACAGGCTCTCAATTTACCTGAAGTACACTTCAACCATAATTCCATTTCTGAAGCACTTTACTTAACATCAATGTACCCCTTAGTAAATCTAATCATATGTAAGATAGTGTTTTTCCTATCTGTTGCTGTAAAAGTTTGAACACATACAGGCACATCTGCCACCTGTCCTGAAGCTGGGATGTAAATACTCTGTAGGAGGCCAGAGCCCTGGCCACAGCATGGGACAGGGATGCCCAGCCCTGTGGGGTGTTCATGGCTGGATGGGGTGCTGGTGGCTGGGGCTTCTGTCATCAGGCTTGCTATAAACCCTGGGCGATGGTTTTTCTTTCTCTGTGCAAAAGGATCACAGCACAGTCTATCTCTGTACAAAAAATGTTTTCTGTGACTTAGTTTAGTTTTTGCATCATGTGTGAGCCAGTTTAGGTAAATCAGTTTACGCTCTTGCTTCCCCTCCAGAAACTAAGTGACTTGAAGTCTGTCATGCTGAGATGCTTTGACGAATGGGGGGAGGGAAACAAAATTATTGCTACACCTCAGGGTGCAGGTGAGAGCAGTGGGGTGTATGTCCAGGAGTTCTTCCATGCTCTGCAGCTTTACTTTGGTCGTGCAGTATGTAACTTGGTGGTACAGTCTGGGTGGCTTTGAAGGTAGGAGTGTAGCTGTGGCCTTTTCACGCTGCGAGTGGAGAGCTCTATGGATTAGAGTCATTGTGGGAAAGGATGTGAACATCCTGGCAGAGATCAGGATAGCACTGTATGTACCTTGCCCTGGGTTGCCCTACCATAGCTTTTGGTGCAGAAGCACAAAGCAGTCTCGGGTAACATTCTGTGGTTTCGTCTCTTCTTGTTAGGAAAACACAACTTCTGGACTGCATCAAGGAAAATGCTACCACATGATAATTCTTGCTGTGGGCAAAGCTATTAGGTCTAAAACCAGCTTCTGTGTAGCTGAAGAAAATTCCTGGTGACTGTGGTTGTAAGAAGAGGTTGTACAGCCCTGATTATTTGGAAGCGTTTTGTTGTGTTTGCTCCTAATGGACAGTTGAAAAAAGCATATGTTTGTAGAGTAACTTCTCTGAGATTTGTCTCCAAAGATTATGTGGCTCTTTGCCCAACTTTGGGATCATCCTGCTTTATATTTAATGTGAATACACTTTAAAATAAAAGCAAAGGACCGCCAGACTGTAAAGAGTTGGTAGATTTGGGACAAAAATGGGTGATGACCATGAGATTCAGTGCCTGTTGAAAGGTAGAGGATGATGACAAAGAAATGTGCACTTTTATTTTGTTTAATATCTATTATGTGTTTTGAAAGTCTTCTAATTTCAGGAGTAAGATCAACTGACATTTTATTTTGTAGATCTTTTTTTAGCTGAATATTTCCAAACATTTCCAAAGTTCTTCCTGAATCCACTACCTTGCCCTTCACTGTTGGTTCTCATTTTCATTTTTGTCCTCTTGTTGAATTGACAATTTTAATAGTGATTTCAATTATGTTGTTCTAAGACTTTTTTCTGCCTCCTCAGCTGTGGCTGAGTACACAGCAGAAACTGATGATGAGAAGGAATATCAGGGTGGGATGACAATCTGCACTTGTGCCATGATGTGAGCAGATGAGGGTATGGACTGTCCTGTTGCTGAGATGCTTTTCCTGATGGAGAAGCTGTAAAGTATAAGTGTGCCCTGGTCATGAAAGAGGAGAGAGAATGAGCTAAAATGCAGATGTAGATGTTGCTTTTGTTACTTAATTGTGGATGTAAACTTTTTAAAACTATTTTTTTATTATTGCATGTTTGGAGAGCCTTCTGTCCTTGCTTATTAGTTCTCCCAGATTCAGAGTGAAGGGGTTTTTTTTGTTTCATTGCTTCTGTCTCTGTAGTTTGGTTACATGTGAGGTTTTGACTTTCTGGTTGATGTTGATTAGATTCGTTCTCTGTATTTTGCGGTTTGATCTTGGAATATCAGAGTTATGGTGGATACCTGGTCAGCTCAAGTCTGAGACACTGAAATGAACATCCTTTGCTTCTGGTTCCCACGTGTCCAAGCATATCAATAAACTGCTGGGAAGCAAAAATGCTGATCAACTGCTACCCATCTAAGCTCACTCGATGTGAGGATTTTACAACGAAGCGGAAGATCCGTTGATGGTATCGCTTGTTGTATCTAGGCCTCTTGTTTTCTTTCAGTGTATTAGTTAAATGATTATGATCCTTTATCTTATACAGTCTGGAAAGTTCACTATAGTTAACACCATTCTTATTTTGGGAAACACATGTATTTCTGTGTTGAAGCACACAACAATGTCCAGGTCTGTTGGAGCATGACGTAGTACACTGTTAACATGGGTAAGATACAGACTCAGTGCCGGACAGTGAAACAACTCAGTTAAATGTTGGCAAAGACAAAGAGGTTTCTGTGGTAAAAACCAATGTTTTAAAATGTCACTTATGTTGGTTATGGGATACATGCTGAGTTAACCTCATTGAACTTTTCCCCAGGAATTGATGCGCTTACAATTGGCGGGTCATTATGCTGCTCCACCTGTGTAGTGTTAAGGTCAGTGTGTTTTTCTGATTATAAAAACCATCCATACCATTCCATTATAAATTCACTACCATTCATATAATGGAATGTGCCAAAGCTCGGAGCTCGTTGCAGCTGCCCCCGGTTCATGTTTAAGATCAAACAAAGCGGTTCAGGTAATTTGAGCACCTCTTCAACAACACGTCCAATCAAGCTTCATTTGAAGTGATCTTTTGTTGTTTCTGTTCTGTTTTCTTCCTCTTTTTTATTTTTTTTTGTAACCTGCTAAACATCCATCTGATGTCCGTGTTGGTTTTGTTTTGTGTGGCCTGCCCAAGAATTCTTACTGAATCAAGACGTGGTAATTATAAGATCATAGCGAGGAGGTCCTGGGAGCAGCAAGCAACTGTGACCTGGCAGTTGCATGAATCCATGCGCCGGCAAAACACTGAATGCATCAACCACTCACCTTCACGAGGCATTTCCTGAAGCCTGCAGCTTCTAACTGGGAATTAATTCCGAGTCATCACGGCACACAACTCAGCCATCACAGGAGACACTAATGTGTGAGATGCAGGAATGTATGACTGGCACTAACCACTTACTAGGGGGAACCTGTGGGATGATGTGCATGCGTAACATCCACACTGCTGCTGTATGCATCTTCCTGCACAGCTTAGTCTTCTGAATTGTCATGTGTTGTCAAAGAGAGCCAGAATGTGCATTAAAGCTTATCTAGTCTTATTTCTGTCACTGAAACGTTGTTACGGTTGGGGCTTTTGTTTGTGTGTTTGCTTCTACATTTTTCTTTGTTACGAATCATAAAAAACCCTTTAATTCTCTGAACAGTAAGAATTCAGTGAACAGCTATGGATGTGATAGGTCATTGTGTTCTTCGAGTTCCATGAGGATGTATCCTTTCTGTGTTAAGTTTTGCACATTGTAGTAGCCAGAAAGAGCCTCAGGTGCTGGCAGTTGTGTTGGGAAGTCTTTTGAGCCTCTGTGCGCGTTAAGCAGATACATGCAGCCCCTTGATGATGACAACTGAGAATTTGTGTGACCCTGTCTAGCAGCACTCCTCCTTTCACCTCTCCATAGCTGCAAACTCAGGAGTATTCTATACTAAATGCAGTGTGAAACTTTCCCAGATGTATGTGCTGTATACACTATATACAGTCTCACAAAATGTGGTGAAGATTCATGGGAAGACTCTTTGGCAAGAAGTAATCCTTGAATGTTCTAACTTATGGAAACTGTTCACCACCTGACATTTCACATGACAGTAATTTGAATTTTACAGCTATTGCATCAGGTAAGTACATCTTCAGAGGTGTTTGGCAGTTTCTTTTATTACTCTGGGGAAAAAAAAAAAAAAAAGTATTGAAATTAGGCCACAGTCCAAAACTTAAATGAAATATCTCCCCCAAAAGATAATGCAGTCATTGTAGGATTGCATGTTTTTTCTCAAGTGAGGAGTCTGAAAAGGAAAGGCATGTTTAATAGCAGAAGGGATAACAAAAGGATTGAGAAGAGGGGATTTTTTTAGTAAGGCAGAGTGCATAATACATTTTCCAGCATTTTCAAGTTCATCTGTGGTGATGAACCTTCCCAATTTTTAAACAAGTGCATCTCTCACTGTCTCACTAAGTGGCTTAATGAATTTGGGTCCTTACATACAACACATAGGAGATCCTGGAGGTTGTATTAAATACATCCCACCAAGAATCCTGCCAGAAATAGGTAGCTGATACGATAGCAGGAAGAAAGCAAATTGATTACATGCTGCAGCATATTCAACTGGCTGTAATGCCTTGTCTCCTCAAGGGGTCTTCTGCGTAAGATAAGTTGATCCCCAGTCTACAGGGACAGCTGTATTCAGATGTACCAAAGTGATGCAGATTGTAAGTACTTGTCACAAAGTGCTGTCTACTAGCTGTATCACCTACTTTTTGTTGACAATTCATTAACTGGAAATGCAACTTTGGCTCTTGTTTCTGCTACTCTATGAATATAAAAAAAAAAACCAAAACACATTTTAAGTGGAACAAAGTAATTTCTCAGTATACTGCCCCATCTCCCCTCTCCTCATCCCCTATGGAAAACATGTTCAACCAAGCTTATAACAATATTTCCAGTTGTTACTGGACACTTTTTTCTCCTTTATTGTCATTATTAGGAAAAAAAAAGTGAATTGTTTCCCCTCTCAGTCTCAGCATGGACAACTTCAGTAAAAAAAAGCAAACCAGACAGGCAGTTTAGTCTGTGGCAATGAGCAGTGTGAACCTGCAAGGGCATTTACTTGACCATGCACATAAGCCTTTTGAATTGCAGGTAGGCATTTGAGATAAGTGCCAGTATTTGTTAGCAGTATGAAGACTTGCTGGGCACAGCAAGTCCAAATCCTTGGGTAGGCCTGAGCACTATTCACAGCTCTGTTTTTAAGTACCTGATTTAGTTTCTTAAATTAGTTTCCCTCAACAGATTAAAGTCATGCTCCTAGTGGTTATTTCAGAGCAGCCTTTTCTCTCCTGCAACTGTGTAACCAATATAGACAACGTAGCCTCATTCAGGTCCCCAAATCTCAGTGCAAGCTATGAATGATCGGAATGAAAAGGTAGAAATGCAGCCAAAAAATAATGTTATGGCACAATCAAAATAAGGTCTCAGTTAGAAAGTTAATACTCTAGTATGTGGTGGCTCCTGGAAGTATTTTCTGGCTTTTAGAAGGTCTCCTCTAGGGGAGATAAAGAACAACATATTAACCTTTCACTTTGGATTTAGTCCTTCATTAGGGAAGAGGGCTTACATTGATCCATTGTATATAAAAATCAGCTTCTGTGGCCTCTGTAGCACTACAGTGTTTTCTGTAGTATGCTGTGTGTTTATACACAGCAATGCTTTATTTTTTAAAAAGTAAGTCTTCAATTAGAGTTTGGCACATATGGAGGTCATTGTTGTAATCACACAAGTTACTCATGGAAAAAAGATTTATTGCTATTCCTGTGCCAAACATTGTTAGTGTAGAGTTGCTAACTGTGGTTTATTTAAGACTCAACATACAGAAATCTTTCAAGCCTTTTTCAGTGTAATTCTTGAGCAAATATAAACAACAAAAAAGTCAACTCTAGGGATTATTTTTTATAAAACAGTGCACATAAGTAGAACCTGTCCTGAAAACTGTTTCTCAGCCAAAAGCCATCCCACATACCCAACAGATCCAACAAAATCCCTTCAGGTGCAAAGGGGGTGGTGGCTAGCCAGCCTGCAAGCATGAAGGAATGTGTGTCCCACCCCCATTTGTCCTGTAGACCCTCAGCTTAGGCGGTGATGGTGCCAGCAGATGGGAAGCAGTGGTAGGAGAAGAGGTAGAGCTGTGAACCAGAGACCTTCCTCTCCTAATGTCTTTTTAATTAGAGTAATGTAAGTATTGACTGGGATGATAGTTACATCTTAATAGAGAAATTAAGGAATAGATTAATTTCTGGCACAATTCCCTCTTCCTGTTTACGTCAGTCCCTATTTCCAGCAGCAGTTTAATTGAAGGAACAATTCTCTGTGTTTGCTTATTATCTGCCAGTCTTGTAAGGGAATAACTATACATTTGGAAAAGCACGAGGGGGCTTAAGGGCACCAGCAGAAACAAAGACACACGTTTTAAAAAAAGCATAACTGAGTAACAGGATCATTCTAGTTATTAGGAAGAGAGTGCTGGCAGAGAACTTTGGGGATAAGTTTGTCATTCTTCCCAGTATATCACGGGAAGTGGAAAGCTGTGAAGGTGGTCCTTTTCATCTAACTGTGAGTATTTAGGAATTTAAAAGAACCCCAAATGACACAATGGGACATGGTCTGCTCCAAAGTCTGTTGCAGGCAACAGGAGTCTTTCCATGACATCCAGGATATGTGAGATCAGGCATAGGTTGAACTCACTTCCGAGGAGCAAAGAAGTTGTACATGGATCCATGCCTGAATGTGCAAGCCATTGTCCATCCTGGAGAACAGTGACCTGATGGCATCAGAAACAACGTCTGCACAGAGTGTCTGGAGTTTTGATGCCACTTGAAATCTCTGTTTGTTCTACTGGTTGTTGTCAGCTAGAAACTCAGAGGCCTTTAAAAAATCTGAGATAAAAGACTTTCTCATTTATTTTGGTAAAACACAGGTATGCTTCTAACTTTTAGGATTTCCATACTGGGCACCTACGTTGCTTCTGCAGTATTTTGTAGCTTTGCCCTTGCATGACAGGTGGGAAGTGGAAAGCTGTGAAGGTGGTCCTTTTCATCTAACTGTGAGTATTTAGGAATTTAAAAGAACCCCAAATGACACAATGGGACATGGTCTGCTCCAAAGTCTGTTGCAGGCAACAGGAGTCTTTCCATGACATCCAGGATATGTGAGATCAGGCATAGGTTGAACTCACTTCCGAGGAGCAAAGAAGTTGTACATGGACCCATGCCTTAATGTGAAAGCCATTGTCCATCCTGGAGAACAGTGACCTGATGGCATCAGAAACAACGTCTGCACAGAGTGTGTCTGGAGTTTTGATGCCACTTGAAATCTCTGTTTGTTCTACTGGTTGTTGTCAGCTAGAAACTCAGAGGCCTTTAAAAAATCTGAGATAAAAGACTTTCTCATTTATTTTGGTAAAACACAGGTATGCTTCTAACTTTTAGGATTTCCATACTGGGCACCTACGTTGCTTCTGCAGTATTTTGTAGCTTTGCCCTTGCATGACAGGTGGAAATGCATTTGTTTTGATATGCACAGATATTTTGATTTTTCTGGGAGATTCAATTCTTTTCTCAAAATGTGGCCCATCTCTTTAAAGCCAACACAGAAGCTGGCTGAAAAGATCCGTTATTTTGTGAAATTCTATATGATAAAAGACTAACTAAAATCAATGAATGTTGAATTGTATTCTATTAAACCATTTACAGAGCTAGTTGCATAATGAAAAAAAAACACACACACTGAAAATCTCTGTCAAATACATTATCTCTGACTCTTATGTGAATATATACTTTAATTGCATTGGGAGTTCAGAAATGAAAAATATAAATTAGTTTTTTGTACTTTGCAATTTAAATTAGTCCATTCTTCATGACACTAAATTTTCAATTCTGCCCATTTCTTTGCTTCTTGATGAAAAATTATACACTGGATGCCTTTAACATGGGAGAAAAAATTCACACCAGATGTAGTAGTAAGTTGGAAATCTGTAATGAAATCCATACAAAAAAATATCAATATCTTTCATTTTACTTGTAACTAAAGTTTTCCACCAGGATGAGAACACACTGGGCTGTATATGCCGAACACTAATTAAGAAGAATGGAGCTGGAAAGGGAATAGAGCTGGGTTATGTATTAAATCAGGTACTGTCCCCACCAAAGTAGCTTTGATTAGATTTCTGTTAATTTTTTGTCATGACTTTTGAAATACTTAACACCTATTTCTGCAGACCTGTACATGTAAGGAAATTCCTTTGTTCAAGTAATCAATTAAATTAGTGAGGCTATGTATAATTTTTTTTTATAGTCTGGGCTGCTCAGACTTCTCTAATTGCAATTTCTGTCTGTTTGTCACTCCCTTAACTAATTACTTTTGGAGCTGTTGGCTAATTTCAAGTGAAACAGAGAGGAGTACTTGTCTTTGAGATAATTAAGTTTCTGCAGGTCTCAGGGGCTGGGGAGAGGAGGGAGACCCAAGTTGGGGCTGGGGAAAAGGCAGGTAGAGCCTGTCTGTCACCTGCTCCAGCAGCCAGGGCAGGCACTGGAATTGTCAGCACCTTTGCTTCGGATGTTTTGGTTTTTTTTGCAGAGGAATGAACAGGAAAAAGCTGGGACTTTAGTAGAGGTCTGGTGGTGATGAAGGATACAGCTCTGAAGGAAAACAGATTCATTAATTCTACTGCTAACAGGGCTGTTTGTTTTTGTTTCCAGGAATGCTTTCTGAATCAGACATGAATGTCTTTAATACAAACACTGAACTTGTGTTTAAAGGTTAGAAAAATACAGCAGTCAAGTTGATTTATCACTAATACCAAGACAAAAAGTACCAGAAACATTAGTGTGTGGCTGTTAAGCTAATGTGTTACAAGTGATAAATGTGTCAAATTAGTGTCTTTTCTGTTTGCAGGTCTTAAACACAAATAAATTCTTGCAGTGCCTGAGAAGCCCTAAATGGCAATACCTGCTGAAAAGTCAAATTTTAACCTCAGTGACATTCCAGTTTTACTGCCTAGGTTGAAGTTGCATAGCATTTTATCCAGCAAGTAAAACCATCAGTATCAAAGTATCATCTGTGGCTCAAAGTGGGCTTCATTGATTTGAGCATGGAGTTGGTCAATAGGTGGTTCTTACTGTCCTTAGGAGAAGAGAACAGAGTTCCAGGCCAAGACATCCAAGCAAGGAATGGCCACTCATGTGGCTGCAGCCTTGCTGTGTGGTGATGTGCATGTCTCAGCCTTTCCTCTAGAACTCAGGTTTAACACCTGCAGAACAAGTAGTTTTACAACTTGCTTACTCAAGCAGGCTTCTACAAATACTAATGAATTAAACTGTTGACTTGCATTGCAGTGCCCTAGAACCTAATGCTTGATGGATTTAGGGCACTTCCTTGGCAAAGGGGTTGTTACCAGAAAAACAGGTTAAAAAAATCTATCCTTTGAAGTGCAGTCTTAAAAACTGTAATTACTTCTCTTCTGTGTGGATTCAAGGGCAGCAAAAAAAGCACTGGGTTACATCTGACTAATGGTCCTCATTAAAAATGCAATGAAAACTACATCCTCAGCCTTCAATGAGAATCATCCTTTTGCTTTTGTCTGTAGGTGAATGAAAGGTAACTTTTCCCATTACCTTTGCAGATGGTCTTCCTCTTTGAAAACTATCATGAGACTTTTAAACACAGGACTACAAACCCTTTTGAATTGGATTAAAAGAGGAAAAAAGCAAATTAGAACTTCACACAGTAATCTGAGCAGACATACATGGCTGTACGTATGATTGTTTGACACAACTCAGTAATATCTAATCATTGTATTAGAAGTGTGCTAGCAGCAAGGTAAGTGTGGATGAAGGTCAGAAATCAGACTCTCACAACAGGACTTGACCACCTCTGTTCAGGTCCAGCTTCTCTTGGTGATGAGTAGTCAGTCAGGGGCTTGTCTCTCTTCTATGCTTATGTTTGGTTGGAGGAGTACACACCAGTTTGCTCCTCTTCATCAGCTTGATCTAGTACCCCTCTAGTTGTTCTAGGCAGTTTCTGCTTTGGAAATCTGCTTTATGTCCATAATTGTTTTCCAGGGGGAACCTACCAGACTACCTTTAATTTGACCTTGGCTGGCAGTTCCCCAGAAAACCTTCCACATGTAGCTCAGTCTTAGTGCGATCCAAAGAAAACCAGCTAATTTTTGTGCCCTAGATAAACCCATCACATGTTCTTTTAGTAAAATCTGAATCTTGTTCCTCAGCTAGAGTCTGTAATATCAGAATTACTCATATCCTCTTGGGATAGTTTACCCAGTTTATTTTATAAGAATACAATTATAGTAACAATTTGTTATGATTTACACAGTCAAAACATAAGCCACTTTTAATAAAGATGAAATAGTAAGTAGCAATGTGATTTGGAGATATGTATCTGAGGCTAGTATTACCTGCCCAGGAACAGACAAATCTCACCCTTTAAACTCTGCCTTGTGGATTCTATCAGTAGTACTAAGTTTTTTATGGTGTCAGGATTATTTTAAAAAATACTGGATCTGAAGCATTACTAAGCATATATCAGTTTTTCTTCACTATACAAAAATTAAGGGGCTGTTGCTTTAGTCTCCCCAAGAGTAAATAGACATAAAATGTCAGTCTGTTGACAACAAGCATGATTAAATATGGCAGCTGAACTCTTAATTCTTGCAAGCAGTTTCCATTCTGCTCTCCAGTTACAGCAGACAAAAAACAGGCAGTAATCATGAATATGCTTCAGTGTTTGATGTTCCAGTGTAAATCTATGAGGGGTTTCTTCTTGTTTGAAAAAATGAAAAAGCGTGTTGGTTCCTACTATTTAATTGCATCGGAAAAAAACATTCAGGTATCGTGGTCTGAAAATATTATATTTTAAATTAATCCTAACCCATCAAAGGACAGATTTGTTTATAGGTTCTGAGATCTTATTCTAGGAGTAGTTGCTGTGATCTGTGTGCTGAAGTGCAACTTGCTGCTCTACATGTTTGTCTAATGTGTTTTCCAACAGAAGAGGTTGTAGCATGGATGTAAACGTTTCAAGTGTTTTAGTTAAAATTAAAAGCTCCTGCTTTTCCAGGTCTGGATTAGCCCTTGTTAACTGCAGGTGTTGACATCTCTGTGCATTTTCCTTTGCTTTACAAAGACACTTTGTTCCACGTTGAAGTCAAGGGGAGTTTTGCCTTTAATTTTATTGGAAGCAGGATCAAGCGCATTCAACTGGATGGCATTTCTTTATTTGTCTGGAGGTAATATGATAATAACAGGAGCTCTGTAGCCAATTAATTTAAAAATGTCAGGGAATATTCTAGGCCTTGTTGAAAGGTAGAAGATGGAGTTGAGGGCATGCTTCGAAGCTGGTGACTGGTTGAGAGATTGCTTTATTGCAATGGTTTGTTGTTGTTTGTAGATCAAAGGAGTGGTTGATGTAGGCATTAATACTTGACAGGCTGCTAATAATACTTACCTGCCTCAGCCCTGCCTCACTGCCTGAGGAGGTTGAGATACTGACACTTCAAACCACTTTTCCCTTAAAGAAATGCAGATAGGGGTAAGAAGCATGAGAGAGTGTAGGTGCAATGAATAAAACAAGAAATTTAAAATGTTCTTTCTGCTGTGGAGTGGGGCTCAACCACCATGGGCTCCTGGTAAAAACTGTGAGTGAAAAGAGCCTCCTTCCATCTCTCCTGGGTTTTGGGTGTTTATCATCCCCACATGTTAATCCAGTGCCTAAGTTCTGGCTGGTACAGCAAGTGATGCCTTGTGCCTTATCCATTCCTACCTACGAGTGAGGAAGAAGAGATATGCCCTGGGAATAAAAGGGAGGGTGAGGAGAAGAAGATGCCTGGTCACCTGTGAATGTACAACAGTCTGTGATGTGAGAGACATGGCACTGAGGAACAAGGACATTGCTGAAAGCCTGGAATAGAGGGAGGCAGGAGGGAGACCACACACAGCTCTTGCAGTGAGTGGTATGAGTGGTGTCAACTGAAATTTTACAGATCACAGCAACCATGAACATCTTGTGGTGTATGTATAAGGATCCATTTGTGCTGCACACAGGAGTGTTCAGGCAGAGAGGGAAGTGTGAGTGGTGGGAATACTTCATGGGTAGATTGGAACTCTGCAAGATAAATACATATGCCCTTGAACCTTTCATTTGCAAAGACTCATGTCTGAAGGAGGTTGATATTAAAAACACTTTTGATATCTGTGCTTGATTGATACCTGTTGCCTTTTTGTGTGTGTGCAGGGTTTATACATGAGCTATGCCTGATACCTATGCAATATATTAGGCAACTCTTTTTTTCTACCTGGTAGCAATATACACTATAGACATCTCACAAGCTTTGGTTTTTAGCAAAACAGTTGTCATGGTGGAAGGCATAATATATTCTTAGTGGAAGAGAATTGTGGGATTTTTCTAACTCTCACATATTATAAGAAATTAAGAGGGCTTTCTGCAAGAAGTTTTCAGAGGAGTCCTTGGACTCTGGGGAGGAGATATATGGGAAATATGGAACTGCTGCTGAGCAGAGACATGGCTGTACCGGACAGTTCTGGGGAACTTGCATTACTGGATATCGTTCTGTAACTCATATTTGCTTTACATCTTTTTGTTAGAAGTCTCTTAAAATTTGCAAGATGTCTTCACAGCTTTTCATTTAACCCTTGCTATGTTTACTGGTATTACATTTTTAAAAGATCTGTACATAAGCTGTATTCAGTATACTGAGTATTTTATTTTCTCTGCTTTGACTTTCTCTGGATGTACCATCTAGTTTGCCATTTTATAGTTGCCTAGAAAGTCTGACTTATTGAACAGTCAGGCAGTAATTTAATATGTTTTTTATTATGCCATAGGTATTTCATATGCCTGGATGTACTCACAATACATGTTTTCTGCCAACCTCAGGACTGCTTTGCCCACTTATCTTTATATAATATAAAATCTTACAGCTTGAGAGATTCATACACAGGTCTGGCTCCTTCCTGTCTAGCCTAATGTGCCTAACCTAGGATCCCAAAAGCCATTGACTCCTTAAAAAGGTGATGAGGAGAGGTGAAGCTGAATCCTTCCTGGGATAGCCTTACCTGGGTCTCAGTCTTTCCCAGGAGGAGCTTGTCTCCAAGTACTCAGAGCTTAAGTTGGATGAATCTGGGCCCCTGTTAGGGCTGTTAAACACATTGCTCTTTTGTGTGGACAAAGTACTGGAAGAACTGAATCCACTGGTTATAAAAATCCACCAATGAAGGGATGTCTAATAATGTGTGCTGTGCAGAATCTGAAACAGGGCCTCCAATGTGGCCCAGGCTTCTCAGTAGGAATATCAGTTGATGACTTCACAGAAGACCAGCAGTGTTTTTAGCCTGCAGAGGAGAAGAGCATCCCTGTCCATACCTCCAGCCTCCTAAAACCCCTTCAAAATAAGTGACAGTTCTGGGAGTCCAGCAGAGTCTAGCTGTGCAGTGGATCTGATGAATGCAGTGATGATTGTTAAACAGATCAGAGTGGGGCACACAGGCTTTTTGGGACACTTCTTCTGCTGAGAGTGATGCTTCTCTACATTGAACAGGGGACTAAACCAGTACCAGTGCCTGGTACAGAATAATTCTTTTTCTTCTTGCAGTGATTGTTGTTCATAATGTTGTACTTGGGCTTCAAAAGATGAAGAATGGAGATTCTTAGTCTTCAGCACCATACCCACTAGGACTGTGTATCTGTGAAGCTGGTCTGGTCCACACTGGCCTTCATGGACCTGAGGATGCTTGTTAAGAGAGGGTGTGTTGTCCTACTAACAAATGCTTCATCTTGCACCTGTTGAAAGGCAGTCACTGTCCTGCTGCTCTCTGGTACTGCAGCAACACTTCTCTGTCTGCTGCTGTGTTTAAAACCAACCAAATAAAAAAATATAAATTTCCTGTTACGTGCATCATAAAGCACCAGAAAGGCAAGAAATGTGGACCTTGTAGTATCTGATACTAACATATAAGCAGGTCCTAAGGTTATTTATTTAATATTGTAGTGTAAAGAGAACAGAGTGAAGATGTGCAGTGTTACCACGTTGACTCTTTTATTATTTCCTTACGGTTATCTTTTAAAGATTTTATGTTCAGGCCATATTGTATGTTTACTTGTTCTTGTGCACCTGAATATACTCTTTAAAAAGACTGGCAATGTTTTTAGGTCTTTTTTTTTCTGTAACAGGTAAGTCTGATGGCTGTTTCTCATCCCTTGTGGTGACAAACTGCTGAGACAAGACTGGTTTTGTGCTACTTATTTAAGAGAAATTAAGGAATTACTCTTGTCATTGGGTGCATTCTGTTGCAGAAACTTCCCATTGCTTTATTTATTGAACCGTGAGCAGATTAGCACTGTTTTAACACAAATGGGTTCAATGTAACATTATTAATTGCCCTTGGTTAGACATGAGTAGTCTACAGTGTAGAAGCTTCAAGTGATCACTCTAAAACTGGTAAAATGTAATATTTTTTACAAACTTGTTTAGCATATATACTTACAGGAGTAAAATCTTAAATTTTTGACTCATTTAGTTGGAAATGTGATGTGTGTATCCTTCAGGAAATTGTCTTGGGTTCACCAGGCAGCACTCTTTTTTATTTCTTCCAGACAGAGAAAAAAGAAAAAAAGCATTATTAATTTTTGTTTGTTTGTTTGTTTTTTATTGCTCCAAGAATTACTCTCCAATCACTGCCCCATATTCCAGCTTCCATTTGCTTGTGCCCAGGAGATTGTTTACATGCTTTGAAAAAATGCAAACTGCTCTTACTTGTACTTTTTCTTTGTATATGCTAAGAATACTCCTGGTTACTGGGCTGCCAGCTTTTGCTGCCTTATGACTAATAGGCCTGCATCAGGAATCAATCCCACCCACTGGCACCAAACCTTGTCAGGTTGACCTTGAGGCCAACTCTTTCATTTTTATTCTAATTGGTGCAATGATTTGCACATCACTGAAGCAAAGTTACATGTAAGAGGATATATTAGCACACCAGTACAGCTAGACTGGAAGTGCACACAGGTCAGGAAATGGAAAAATGAACTACCTAATAACATCCATTTGCTGCATTGCTGATGTATAATGGCTTTGATTTCCAATTGGTGTTTATTATAGGCACAAATATATATATGCGTGTGTGTGTGTGTGTATATAGTGCCATAGATGTGCAATGTTGAGACAAATGCACTTAAAGTTCCTTAGTGTTATTATGGCATGCATCCCTTGGACACGTTTGCAGTCTTCTTTTCAATCTTACCAAAAGAAACAGTTTAATCTATAGGGTCTGTAATATCTTGTAGGGGAAGGGGTGTCAGTAGACCATGGAAGCCTGAGACTCTCTTGTGGTTTTAATGATTCCTTTGGAGCTCTGAGAAACCATTCCTGTGCCTCTGAAATAAATGGCCTGATCCTACAAAGTTTCCCATGCTCTCCAAATCCTTTGGCTTCATGGCATTCTCCGACCACAAGTCTGACAATTTTCATGTTGGGTTTTATGTTTTCAAGCAAGTCAGATGCCGAAACATTTGGAGAAGATTTTGTGTACAGCTCCTTGCACGGTAAGATCTTGTTTAATGGACTTGGCTGTGCTATAATCTATGCTTCAAAAAGCCTTTCTGTGCTAAGAGTTACACTAACAATTCTTCCAAAATTCAAATGTCCAAAGGGATTTTTCTCACATGATGATGAGCAAGTCAGTAGCTGTGATAGGTGGGAGTAGGTTGATAGGAGGCGGTTATGAAGTTACGATAGCTGGAATTGTAACCTTGATTATCACTTTGCCTTGCATTTTGCATAGTCAATTGTACTGTGCCTGCAGTGATGGAAAATGCAAACTTTCTCTTGGTTGACAATTTGCTTTGCAGGTACCATGTGCTATGTTAAGAGGACAGTCCCTGGGCATAAAAGACGAAATCTTTGTACTTTAGCTTTTCCTGGCTGAAAGTTTGACAGACGGAGAGTACCTTCCCTAAAAGCTGCTGAGTAGTGAGTGGCAGCTAGGAGTTCTCTGGGCTATTGGTGGGGGTATCAGATGGGGAAAGAATCAAGAGCAGGCCTGCAATGGGAGTGGAGATGAGAAGGTTGCTGGGAAGAACAGGGAACAGATCCTACAAAAACTCTTTAGGGCTATGAAAAGTAGCAGAGTTTGCTCTGAGGAAGGACTTTGTAGTGTGCTGGGTTGAGAGCAAGGCTGGAGGTGGAAGTCCCACTCTGTAAGAAGCATTGTTGAGATTCATTCTCATATCTTTTTGTCTAAACCCAGCATTTTTACTCTTTCACCCAACTTTTCTACTCTTCCACCCAACAGGACTGAGTTTCCTGTCTTTCAGAACTTACTTGATTCTAATTTATGCTCTAATAAAACAGTTTTACACTCAGGATTTGGCTCTGAATGTTCACACCCGAGTGGTATCTAAGTTTTAAAAATCTTTTTATGTTGTCTCTCATCCAGCCAATTAAACCTTTAATGCAGGCAGTTACTACCTTGTATTCCTGTTAGTACAGTGTCCTTGATGATACACATGGTCTTGCCTTCCTGAAAGCTGGTCAGAATACTTTTGCTGCCATAACTTAACACTTTCCCCAGGCTCCCCTAACTTTCTATTTGTTTTTTTGTCTGTCTTGGCTCCTTCCTGTCTTTTACAAAACACATAAAACTGTCTTTTACAAATACATATAAGCCTTGCAAATTAAGTTACAAGCTTATGAAGAGACCCTTCTGCTCTGGTGGGGCAACCAAGAGACTGATTCCACATCTCATTTGTGATATCAGACTTGACTACTGGCTTATTAAATTTTCAGATGGATAAATGTGCTGTGTCCCAAGCTTCCCATCATGCAAAGATACATCACTGTCTTGGCTGAAATTTTCTTGCCCTTGAAATTCTGGTTGCAGTGATGCTTGTAGACATCTACATATGTCTTACTGTGAGCCCACTGTCATGCTCACTAATATTGTCACCTTGTTTCCTTTAATTTCTTCATCTGCCAGTCCTCCAGTGATGGCTGGTATTTCAATCATAGAGTATCTTTGTTATGGACCATAAAAGTCTGTCGTACCACCATGCTGACCTGCACAAATACATCTTTTCAGCAATAGGAAGTAACCAGTGTCAGTCCAAGGATCTAAAAATCAGCTCTTAATTGTCTTCGCAGAGAGTTGAGTAGGGTCCTTCCACATTCTTAGCTGAGATGTATCTCTGTCTTACTAAAGCATCACGTACCTTTCTGGCATGTTTTAAAATAATCCCACATAAAAAAAATCAATCCCTAAAATCAAGGCAGGCATCTTTTCAGGAGAAGTTGCTGCATGGCAGATCTGAATCCTTTGGTGACATTTAGGTAGCAGTAATGGTGTGAAGCCTTCCAGCCAAAGGATTCCTCTTGTCTCCAAGAGAGAGGTGGTACAGTTTTCTTAGGGGGTGAAGCAAAAGGCAATGATGACAACAGCTCTCTTGTTGTCCCAGTGCCAAACAGCAACTGAGCAAGGAGGGAGGTGCGAGTGTGAAAGGGAGAGAATGTGAGAAGAAAATCTTTGAAATGCTTCTTGGTATTTACTGATTGCAGGTTTTCCATGTGTACACTTTTGACATCAGCTTTCTTTACCATCAGATCTCGTCTGTCATTTCCTTTTGGCTGCTTCTTCCTAATTTCCCTTGTTAGGGATTGCTGTTGCATTTATATGGGGGGGAGGACCCTAAATTAATTTTCCTGATGCTTGTTTTCATTAGATGGACAATGTGACATAAATGAGAGTCAAGTTCTGCCCACAGATAATCCTCCAGAAACGTCATTTGGGGTAGAACTTGCATGTGGCTGGTAGATTTTTAGAAAAAAAGCTTTCCAG
>NW_009953920.1:2193829-2201426 GCF_000747805.2 Chaetura pelagica
AGGAATGCCAGTGAGAGCAGAAAAATGTCCCTTCACCTAATTATACTTGGCATACTAGTATTTTATAGCTAAATACTTGTTGGCTTAGCTGTCTGTACACAAAAGGGCTGTTCATCATATTAAAATATATAACTAATTACTAAATTTATGTGAGCAAATGCTTATTTGTGCTAGAGTGGCTGATTATCAGTAGAAAACCTGTATGTTTTCCACCATTAGTGATACTTGCATTTCTTGACAAGGTGTTAATTTAAAAGTTGTCTAGTACACAGTAATTGGAATTATAGTTATCTATGGATTAGCATTGTTTCTGTTGACAACCAGACTTGATCTGTTGTGCTGTTGGGTCAACACTTGCTTGTTCAATGCACTTGCTTTATAATTTCCACTGTATATTAGAAGTTAGAGTGTAGCTTAATGTGTATAATGTGCAAACCTCTGCAAAGGGATAGAGAGAATAAATAATCTCAAGCACCTAAAGAAGCTGTTGAGTTTATTTATTTATTTTATTATTATATTTGTAATCTATATGTGCTATGTGTGATGGATCAGATTGCTTCTACCAGGCAATTTTTTTAAGCTGTCTCACTATGGCCGGGACTTTTATCACCAGAGCTCAGGGGCTGGATGCATGCTTTGGGTAGTTGCATGGAAACATGCAAATCTGGTAATAAATGTGAAGTAACTATTTTCCCTAACTTCTTTTAGAATCACAGACTCATAGAATGGTTTGGGTTGGAAGGAACCTTAAAGATCATTTAGTTCCAACCTCCCACTAGACCAGGTTACTCAAAGCCCCATCCAGCCTGGCCTTGAACACTTCCAGGGATGGAGCGTCCACAGCTTCCCTGGGCAACTTGTTCCAGTGTCTCACTACCCATGCAGTGAAGAACTTCTTCCTAGCCTATATCCCCTCTTACAGTTTGAAGCCATTCCTTCTTGTCCTATCACTTCATGCCCTTATAAAAAGCCCCTCCCCATCTTTCCTGTAGGTTCCCTTCAAATACTAGAATGCTGCTGTAAGGTCTTCCTGGAGCCTTCTCTTCTCTAGGCTGAACAGCCCCAGGTGTCTCAGCCCATTTTCATAGGAGAGGTGCTCCAGCCCTTTGATCATCTTTGTGGCCCTTCACTTTCTACTTATTCGTACTTACTCATTAATATTAATTTTCATAGAATCAGAGAATGTGTGGAGTTGGAAGGGACCTTTAAAGGTCATCTAGTCCAGCCCCCACTGCACTGCACTGGGACCTTTTTAACTAAATCAGGTTGCTCAGAGCCCTGTCAAGCCTGACCTTGAAAGTTTCAAGGGATGGTGCCTCCACTACCTCTCTGGCTAACCTGTTCAAGTGCTTCACCACCCTCACAGTAAAGAAGAAAAGGAGTAAAGAACCTTTTCCTGATACCCAATCTGAATCTACCGTGCTCTAGTTTAAGGACATTGCCCCTCATCCCATCACTGCAAGCCCTTGTAAACAGTCCCTCCCAAGCTTTCTTGTAGGCGCCCTTCAGGTACTGCTAGAAGGTCTCCCCAGAATGTTCTCTTTTTGGGGTTGCTGAGCAACACCAACTCTCTCAGCCTGTCTTTGTAGGAGAGGTGCTCCAGCCCTGTGATCATCTTCATGGCCCTCCTCTGGACTTGCTCCAACAGCTCCATGTCCTTTTTATGTTGGGGGCTCCAGAACTGAATACCCCAGGTAGGGTCTTATGAGAGCCAAGTAGAGGGGCAGAATCACTTCCCTTGTCCTACTGGCCGTGCTTCTTTTGATACAGCCCAGGATGTGATTGGCCCTCTGGCCTGCAAGCACACATTGTGTGCACATGTCTGACTTTTCCTCCACTATTATCCCCAAGTCTGTTTCTGCTGGGTTGCTCGCTATTACATCATCCCCCATCATGTATTGACAAGATGCCCTTGCCCATGTGCAGGACCTTGCACTTGACCCACTTCTCTAGCTTGTCCAGGTCCCTCTGGATAGCATCCCATCTCTCTGGCTTGTCAGCTGCACCAGTCAGCTTGGTGTCATCTGCAAACTTGCTGACAATGCTCTCAATGCCACTGTCTATATCGTTGATGTTGATATTAAACACCACTGGTCCCAGTACAGACCCCTGAGGGACACCACTTGTCATCATTTTCCATCTGGACATCAAGCCATTGACCACTACCCTCTGGATGCGACCATCCAGCCAATTCCTTATCCACTGAACAGTTCACACATCCAACTCACATCTTTCCAACTCAGAGAGAAGGATGTTTTGGGGGACCTTATTAAAGGCCTTGCAGAAATCCAGACAGACTGGATTTTTGTTCCCTGGGTTCTGGTTTCTCTTACACCTGTCAGTTTTCATTTGATAATGACCATAATTTACTCTTTCACAATTCAAGGAGGAGTTCTAGACTGTAATTTTAACCATGCACTTCAAAAGTATTACACTTTCAGTAATGCTTTCCATTCTTATTAAAAGCATTATCATCAGGACTGATTCATTTTCAGTCATTTTCTGTCCTTGTTACAATTTTTGCTCTGTGAACAAGTCATTAAACTTTTCATGTACAATATATTATGCACTTGCTGTACTGCATTAACCTTTTAGATCTTCCATATTTTAGTAGGCTGGTAATTTTATTCCTTTAAAAGTTTTGTCAGGGGGTGGAAGGAAAAGGTAGCAGAGCCAACCAGTCAAATTCCAGAAAACTGTCAAGGTCAATGTAAAATAATTTCACCCTGTGCAAATGTAGGAGAATGTATGCCTAGATTTTAATGAAAATATTAGGAATGGAAACATGCAAATCTGGTAATAAATGTGAAGTAACTATTTTCCCTAACTTCTTTTAGAATCACAGACTCATAGAATGGTTTGGGTTGGAAGGAACCTTAAAGATCATTTAGTTCCAACCTCCCACTAGACCAGGTTACTCAAAGCCCCATCCAGCCTGGCCTTGAACACTTCCAGGGATGGAGCGTCCACAGCTTCCCTGGGCAACTTGTTCCAGTGTCTCACTACCCATGCAGTGAAGAACTTCTTCCTAGCCTATATCCCCTCTTACAGTTTGAAGCCATTCCTTCTTGTCCTATCACTTCATGCCCTTATAAAAAGCCCCTCCCCATCTTTCCTGTAGGTTCCCTTCAAATACTAGAATGCTGCTGTAAGGTCTTCCTGGAGCCTTCTCTTCTCTAGGCTGAACAGCCCCAGGTGTCTCAGCCCATTTTCATAGGAGAGGTGCTCCATCCCTTTGATCATCTTTGTGGCCCTTCACTTTCTACTTATTCGTACTTACTCATTAATATTAATTTTCATAGAATCAGAGAATGTGTGGAGTTGGAAGGGACCTTTAAAGGTCATCTAGTCCAGCCCCCACTGCACTGCACTGGGACCTTTTTAACTAAATCAGGTTGCTCAGAGCCCTGTCAAGCCTGACCTTGAAAGTTTCAAGGGATGGTGCCTCCACTACCTCTCTGGCTAACCTGTTCAAGTGCTTCACCACCCTCACAGTAAAGAAGAAAAGGAGTAAAGAACCTTTTCCTGATACCCAATCTGAATCTACCGTGCTCTAGTTTAAGGACATTGCCCCTCATCCCATCACTGCAAGCCCTTGTAAACAGTCCCTCCCAAGCTTTCTTGTAGGCGCCCTTCAGGTACTGCTAGAAGGTCTCCCCAGAATGTTCTCTTTTTGGGGTTGCTGAGCAACACCAACTCTCTCAGCCTGTCTTTGTAGGAGAGGTGCTCCAGCCCTGTGATCATCTTCATGGCCCTCCTCTGGACTTGCTCCAACAGCTCCATGTCCTTTTTATGTTGGGGGCTCCAGAACTGAATACCCCAGGTAGGGTCTTATGAGAGCCAAGTAGAGGGGCAGAATCACTTCCCTTGTCCTACTGGCCGTGCTTCTTTTGATACAGCCCAGGATGTGATTGGCCCTCTGGCCTGCAAGCACACATTGTGTGCACATGTCTGACTTTTCCTCCACTATTATCCCCAAGTCTGTTTCTGCTGGGTTGCTCGCTATTACATCATCCCCCATCATGTATTGACAAGATGCCCTTGCCCATGTGCAGGACCTTGCACTTGACCCACTTCTCTAGCTTGTCCAGGTCCCTCTGGATAGCATCCCATCTCTCTGGCTTGTCAGCTGCACCAGTCAGCTTGGTGTCATCTGCAAACTTGCTGACAATGCTCTCAATGCCACTGTCTATATCGTTGATGTTGATATTAAACACCACTGGTCCCAGTACAGACCCCTGAGGGACACCACTTGTCATCATTTTCCATCTGGACATCAAGCCATTGACCACTACCCTCTGGATGCGACCATCCAGCCAATTCCTTATCCACTGAACAGTCCATCAAATCCATATCTTTCCAACTTAGAGAGAAGGATGCTGTGGGGGACCATGTCAAAGGCCTTGCAGAAATCCAGAGAGATGACATCCACTGCTATTGACCACTGATGCAATCGCTCCATTGTAGAACGCCATTAGGT
The DNA here is from genome assembly GCF_000747805.2 of Chaetura pelagica. NCBI lineage: Eukaryota > Metazoa > Chordata > Aves > Apodiformes > Apodidae > Chaetura > Chaetura pelagica. The sequence continues at coordinate 2,198,310 of NW_009953920.1, forward strand.
TTCTAATTATTCATATAACCATGCTTGTATTTTGATACCGTTATCAAGTCCAGATGGTTATGTGTGACTGTTGTCCCATTTGTTTGAGACTTTTTTGGTTTGGGGGTTTTCTTTTAATTGCAGATTAATGGTTTTTTTTGTAGAATCTATGCTGGAAATACAGGAGACTCAGATTTTTTGAGAATGTAGCCTTTTGGGTTGCTTTCAGACTATGCCATTTGTTCCACTGGCATCAACATACAGAAAAATTGGAACTTACAGAAGAATTAGACCACAGTGATGAATTTATCACTTTCCTTAAAACTGTTTAAAGTCATGTTGAAGCTGAAAAAAACATAAATGTTTAATTTGAAAGTATGCAGTTAGTGAATACGCTATATCCATTTACATTCAGAAATGAAAGTATGAGCAGAAAAATCACTCCCTGGAGAAACTTGTCACCAGAAATGTCAGCCTTTGAACTGGAGTGGCTTTTTGATAGCCATGCTATGAGTGAAGGAACACATGTAAATTATACAGACTACTCCAGAAGAGCAGGCTTGAAGTCCTTTGTGTTGCTGTCTCACCATTATAAAACCAACAGTAGTTGTTGTGGTTACTGATGTGACAGCAGGTATCTTCATCACTAATTGACAGAAGATAACACCAATTTTTAATTACTTCCTGGAGTGTGGTAGTTGCCCATGCCTGTGAGCACTTCCCAGATTAGAAAATGTTCACAGTATATGAGGCCCTGTTTACGAGGCCCTGTTTTTTTTATTTAAAAAGATGCATTTTCTATTTACAGGGAATAACAGTGTTTACACTGTGAAGTGACCTTTCTGAAACAGGGAATAAATGTAGCTCTAAGAGAAGCAGCAGCAAATACATGATTATATACATAGCAAATGCAACACCATGTACTTCATTCCCCCACATGCTTCCTTCCTCCTTCTTTTCCTCTTTCTCTAGTGTAGCCTTTTGCATTATTTGCTTGAATCTTGCCAGCACTTAGTATAAGGAGTGGCATCCCTACTGGGGCTATTTTTGCTATAAACCCTGTCTAATGCAGTAAGTGAGGATTTGGGTCATTTGTTTGTAAGTGTTGTCTTTGCAGACAAGCGTTGCAGTGTCTGCCAAGTGACAGCATATCTAAGGGTACATACATGCGAGTTCATTTTTTGCTCTCTCTGCAGTTTTTTGTGCAACAGAAACCTACAACAGAATAATATCTCTCTTAAAATATTCAGTGAAAGTTGGTATTAATAAACAAATTATTTTATTTTGGAGGGGCTTACTGTCCTTCTGTGCTACCACAGCCATAATAAAACCAGGGTTAAATTACTGCTTGGCTGGACAAAGGAACGGTGATTTTTCTTCTGCTTAATTTGTTTGAGTTCAAAAGGATTATTTGACTTCTGATCACATGAAAAGCATTTCATAGCATACTGGAAAGCTGCCTGGTTTTGTATCTAACAGACTTGACAGCATGGTTGGCAACAGACAGATAATGGAAGGCTAATGAATAACAAAAAGCTGAGTGATTGAAATAGCAGAGCTGCAGGGAAAGAACAAGGACGGCTGGAAAGGAAAATGGAAAAAAAACAAACAGCACAGAAATAAGGAATAACCAGTATTTTGATCAGTGTCAGGGCATGTCTTCACATCAGAATGAACCCCAGTCATAACTTAAGCATTCTCCATCTGCCAACTCACAAGAGCTCTTAACTCATGTACTATGACACATTTCATACAAGTCACTCAGCTTGCCTTGAGGAAGGAGGGTAGGTTGGAATTTAAATATTTTTTCAACTGCTAAGATGATGACTACTTTGCAGTAACCTGTACGATTCCCCTTAATTATCAGATGCATTCCCAAAATCCTACCAGTGCATGTATACATAGTATCTCACACTCTACTGCAAAAAAAATGAAGCAGAGCAACAGCATTGGAAGCTATTAGGGGTACTGAGAGACACCCAAAGCTTAGTTTGTATTTACACTTCAGTGAATACATCTTTATTTTGGTAACAGGGATAACTGCTTCATGGCTCCTGTTCTTCAAATCTCCAGCAGGGAGGAAGAGCTCTTACTCACTGCTAACTAATCTCTCCAGATGGGAAACAGTCTCTGGGGCGACTGCACCTTAAGAAAGATTCCTCTGCAAATGTAACGAGAGAGAAGACTTAACTCCCAGTATCAGAAGCGGGCAGACTGTCTCCTGGTGTTAAAAGAGAATGGCTCTCTAGCAGTCTGATAGTTGAGATGCTCATGTCTGGAAGTGTGCCCTAAGGTGGACCCAGCCAGCTGCTATGAGTTTGGTCACACACTGCTAGTTGTGGCTGAGCTTTGTGGTGTGTGCTTGCTTTTACACTTGTTTTATGGTAAGGATTACAGAGGAGGAGTTGAGTTAGCACAATGTTTCCTGTTTTGTGCCTCTTTTTTTGCAGTGCCATATGGAAAAATACCTGCTTTTTTTACTGTTTTCTCATTCTGATGTACTACCTTTCCTGAGCTTTAACATCGCTGAAATAGGAATCGTAATGTAAGGACGACCCTTTCTTTTTTCCTTCACAGAATCTGTACCAAAACAGGTTCCTGGGCCTGGCAGCCATGGCGTCTCCATCTAGGAACTCACAAAATCGGCGCCGGTGCAAAGAGCCTCTCAGATACAGCTATAACCCTGACCAGTTCCATAACATGGACATCAGGAACAATGCCCATGAGACGGTCACCATTCCTAGGTCAACCAGTGACACGGACCTTGTCACTTCAGACAGCCGGTCCACTCTGATGGTCAGCAGCTCCTACTACTCCATCGGGCATTCCCAGGACCTAGTGATATACTGGGATATAAAGGAGGAAGTGGATGCAGGGGACTGGATTGGCATGTATCTCATAGGTAAGTCACTCTTACCCCTTCCTCTTCAGGTTTCTTGCTGCTTTTTTTAGTTGTTAGCATTAAGGTTATGTGGACTAATGGTATTCATGAGCTAACACAGCTCCACTGGGTGTAGTCTTTAAATGGCTTTCTATATGACAAGATTTCTTCTGCTCTTGAGTTGCTGGCTGCAGTCCTGGCTCACTTTTTCTTCAGTAGAGATATGGGAATGCTGCTTTTTTTTTTTTTTTTTTTTT
>NW_009953920.1:2201500-2214114 GCF_000747805.2 Chaetura pelagica
TCTTTTTTTCTAATGGAGATATGGGAAAATTTTTTTTTTTTTTTTTTTTTTTTTTTTTCCTGACAGTTTCTTGACATTTCAAAATATTTTCATTTTAAAGCTGTTTGGATTTTTGGAAAATACCTCCTATATAAAGACAGCATAATATTTTCAGGGTTTCCTCTTGCGAGTCCTTGAGCAATCTGTGACAGATGAGAGTTTTACAAGTCAAGAATATGAATCATTTAAAAACCCCATGAAACAGAATTACTTTTTCTGTATAGCCAGAGGATATTTTGATATGAACAATAATTATAGACTGAGGCAGGCTGGAGTTGCCCCAGAAGGTTTTTCCTTTTTTTCATATTTTTATTTTTATTGGAAGCTGTATTCAGCCATGTGCATTAGCATATTTTTGGCATCTCCCTCTAGTAAATCCAGCCCCACATAAGAGTAATAAGAAATGGTTTCAATCCACTTTTTACCTGATTGCTTCACTTCAGTAGCATTTTTTTTAACCTCATTTGTTTCCTATGGAAATAGTCCTGCTGCGTAGACTGAAGTCAGTGTGTTAAGTCTTAGCCCTCTGGTAAGTTTTGAATATAGTAGGTCAGTTTCAGACACATTACTCTAAGGACTAGAGGTCTTTAAAATGTGAAGTTCTAAAATGTTGCTTGGAAACCAATGGTTTGGTAAAGAAGACAGACTCAAATTTGTGCCCCCTCAAAGGGTGATGTTCATAAAATCCTGCCCTCACCTGTATGGGTGAGTGTGCCTAGCACTAAGCAATTTGTCTGCTTCCAATAGCAATATTTTATCTTGCCCAGATAGCAAGTCAAACAAAACCAGATAAATCATGTGATATGTTTTGGGCTTTTGGAGCACAGTGGGGGGCATTGTAGGGAGTCTCTAGTGGGTGAGACCAGAAGGGTCATATGCTGAGGGTGTTGAGAACACAGATGCTGGTGATGTGAGAAGAGGCTGGGTTGGAGGTCTGACGTGTGAAGGAACCCTGGAGGCACAGTGTTAAACATTAGAAAATTAGTTCAGGGTATTAGAGAGGCTGGGAGAAGGGGAAGATGAGGGTGGCCATTTAGGACATGGAGGATAAGGATTGGGGATTACAGTAAACCAGGCTGCAGTACTTTTTCCCTTGAGTAATCTTATGAAATAGTCTGCTTGGAAAATAAAAGTATGCTTCTAAAATTTAAAATCTTTTAGGAAGTAAAAACAGAGTGTGGACTTAGAACATGCTCTGAAAGCAGTCTGGTTTGTTGTCCTTCACAGACTTACTTGTGTTTACAGTTAAGCTTGCAGTTGACTGTTTTACTGGAAGAGATGAGAAGACACAGCAGCCTCCAGTATTAAGCAGTAAGAAACACTCTGAGCCTATTCTGTAGGCAGCTCAGAGAGGACTGTATTGCTTCTGTAAAGAGAGGCAAAGCGTTCCTTCTGGTGGTTTGGGGTCAACAGAAAGTCCACAGTGCTGTTTAACATTCCACTCATTCAGCCAGGTTCACAGCTCATTGTATCATGTGCTGTGAGGATCTATTCCGACTTTTTTTTTAAATAGGTAACCTTAATACATGAAGGATTAAGTAGGAGAGAAAAATTCACCTTGTTAATTCTGTGTCATATATCATATCAAACAGGATGTTGCTCCAGACACCCCAGTAAATTAGAAGTGCAAATCATGAAGTGGATCCTTGCCCCTGCTGGCTGAATGCCAGTGGCTTGTTCCAAGGGACACAGTCTTTGAAGGTGTTTTGTCTCCAGCCTCTAAGGTTCCCAATCTAAATAGCTGAGGAAATAGCAGACAGCAGCCCCCCTCATTCCCTTTTTCTCTTCCCTTCTCCTGCTCCCCTCCCAAAACCTAATGTAAGGTGAGATTTGGTGTTTTAGTTTCCTTAAAGAAAAATTATGGGAGACTGAAGATCACTTGGCTTTTGGTGTGTGTTTGACATGGAAAACGCTTGGACTCTAGGGGACTAGCACTATGGCTACATCAACACACTAGGGGGAACCAGTAGGAATGGGCCTGAAGAATCAAACAGCTGCTGAATACATTTTAGGGGCTTGGTTTCAGAGTAATCTGTCTGGCAGACTGAATGCCCTTGAGTTGCAGTAGTGCATCTTTCAGTTTAGCTTCACCAGGACAGAACTGAATTTGTGTGCCGGAAGATCAGCACATGGTCTGGGTGGGGACAATTGGAAGGGCCATTCCAAAAGCACACTGCTGACCAGAAATAAAACAATGATGCATCCTGTATTCAATGTCTGTGACCCGTCCATAGGGATGGGAGATCCAGACATCCCAATGGCTTAGATTTATGTGCATTTGCACAGATTTTCCATACCTGCACTCCTGTTTACAGAGAAAATGTTCCTGGCCTTGTGGGCATGACCTTCACAACATAAACTGATATATGACTATGTTTTGAATTAGCAGCCAAACTGGAACAAGAGAACTGAAGAAACCATGAGCTTTTCTCAGCCTGCTCAATAGGGGATTAAAGTAGAAGCCTATTATTACCGCTTGCATGGCAAGACTGTTAACTATTGCATTGCTGCTGGTCACTCTGGTGTTTGTCTCAAAGCCAGCTCATGGATACAGCCCAATCCTTTTTTTTAATTGCTTGGGTTGGTGAAATTTGAGCTGAAAGTTTTGAATGTGGCAATACTTTAATATTGCAGTGAGTCATGAGAACAAAGAATTTATTTGTGTCCTTGAGGTATCAGACAGTGTGTTGTGGTTTGTCAGTAAACATCAGTGCTGGAGTGTTACTTATTTGTCTTGTGAGAACTCCTGAGCATCCCAAGAAGGGGCTATATACAAAAGCAGAACAGAAGGCACTTCTCACCTTGAAGAAGTTTAATCATTGCCATTGTAGTGATCTAGGAAATATCTCAAAATAATTTTATACAACTGTTGGTTTTGAAATGTGTGAAACAGTCTGCTCTCACCACCACTGCCATCACTAAAATTTTGATGCTACCCAATAACCTGAAGGCTTCATCTGTGTCTGAGGAAATAGAGATGATGGAAAAGGCTTTCAAAAGAAAAAGCAAAAATCATGTAGCTCATATGTTTTAATACAATAGGGCATTTTGGTATGCTATTCAAATATCAGTGTAGCCTGAAAGAAGAGATGTCATGTGAAGGAGATACAGCTCCCTTTATCAAAAGGTATCTGTTTTTCTCTTCTTCAATCCACGTACACATTTCTAAGAGTGGCCAACTGAGAAACAGCCTTTGCAGAAGCCAGTAAAAGCTGGATTTTTGGTTATTAGAGTTAACTTTTGTTCATGGTCTCAGGAAATGTTCTAGGAAGCCAACTGATCTTTTCTAAAACAGTTAAAAAACCATGATGGTTGTGTGTCTCATGGCAAAAAAATAGTAGTGAGTATATTCACCCTGCAGCTGCATGAAAACATCCATATGCACCTATGTGACTTTTATGAAAGGCCATAGAGGAACTCCTTGGTTGGAAGGAGGATAGTAAATGTTGACTCTGTTAAAATGTAAATCTTAGTACTTCAATGCATTTGAAGTTTAACCATGGTAAGAAGATAAAAAATATGGGAATTGGAAAAACAAGCCTTTTTGGGTGTTTAAGACATATTGTGTCTTCAGGAGTAGAAATAATGTTTGATTTCTGCTAAGCTTGAACTAACTTATTGCATATACTATATATCAGCTCTGAGCTATGCAGAGGAACATCTAAATTCTGTAACAACTCACCTGAGATGTGCATTTGCCCTCCCTCAAGAGAACTATAGTATTATGAATGTCAGCAGTCTGGCAGAAACATATCCACAATAAAAAATATATGTCAGTGCTCAAAAAAGAGTTCCCTAAGAACATCTTTGTTGCTATTTCAAGGTCTCTGGAATTTTATTCTTTGCAGAAAAGCTGTATGTAAAGAAAATGCACATTGTGGGGGAAAGAAGGGAAACAAAAACATAGTTTTGAATGAAGAAGATAGCATGTTCATTTTTCTTTTTTTTTAAAAGAACTCCTGTTTATTGGCTACTGTGAGACAGATTGAGTATTTGCAGTTACTTACGTGAAAGTTTTCTCTTTCTCTCTTCTATGATTTACTTTTACTGTCTGCTACAGTATGAAGCTTCTTAGATAAATTAACATGGACTGCTGGCAGCTGCCTGTAGAGAAAGTGCTATCTTATAATTACTGCAGTAGCATTTTAGCTGCTACTAGATTTCAATTCTGTCATCATCTCCATATCTGATGTAAAGTAGCTGATGAGAAATGTTTAAACCAGACTTGGAAAAAATCATTTGTGCACACTGATGTTGGGAATTTATCAGGGTTACTAACAATTATCCTTTTCTTATCCATCTGCAGTAGTCTTTTTTCTTTTGCCATTTCCTTATGGGAAGGCAAAATGTGGTTGAAGGCTTTTTATCGAAAGATTCTTCATACACAAATCTTGTAGGGTCCAATTTCCTGTCCATATTTGGCTTTTGACAGTAGTTCCTCTCAAATTTATATAAGTAGGAATATCTTGACCTAATTAGTGATTGAAGTGTAGCTTCAGCTAAACAGCATGTTTTCCTCCTGTGTTTCAGCCTTTGATGTTCTTTCCCAAAAAGGCAATTCGCTATAATCTGAGAAATCTGTTTTTTAAAGCTATTAGCTAATAAACATTTAAACGTTTGTTTAAAAACTTTGCAGGTTGACTTTAGGCTTAGAGGGCCTTATGTTGCTGTATTGCCCACTGAGACAAGTGGAAAGATCTACGTTTTTCCTGCTGTCAGACTTGGATCAGAACTTGTTTGTACAGCTATTTTACCAAACATCCAACATACACAAACAGAAAGTGTCACATGTTGCCAGCAGAGATGGGAAATGTTAGAAGCAGTAATGTGCATATAAGGCTGGGAGTTGTGAGTCTCTGCATTGCAGCTCTAATCCGTGCATTTGGACAGTTGCTCCACCTCTGCTTCAGATAAAGCCCTCTGTAAAACAGAACTCTTCACAGCATGCCTGCTTAGAGTGAATTTTGTTGAAGCATGGAATTGTGTCCTAGGGTCAACCATCTTCCCAGTCCTTCTATGGCATTTGGAAGAGAACCTCGCTCTGGTCTTAGGGCTTCTCAGCAGGTCATCTTGTAGTTGGAGCTTTCACCAGGCAGGCTGTGACTGACTGTGATAACCTCAGCAAATTAAGTTTTCTCCAGCACCTACAATTCTGTGCTCTCTGTAAAACATTGATAAAGGTGTCCAGTGGCCAGACAGCTTTAACTAAGCACAGCACTATTTATTTCAGGAACAAAAAGTGTCAGAGGAGCAAACCTATCATTAAAAAAAAAGGCAATGGAAAGCCTGCACAAATACTGAACAGAGAGGGTATTAGGTATCATAGGCCTTGGCAGATATATTAGTGCAGAGATATTGATTCTTTGTTCCAGCTTGGTTTGCCTTCACCTGCCTGTTCTTGGATCCAGTGAGAGTGACTTCGCTTTATCAGGCTGAGTCACTTTTTGCCTTTCCCAGTTTTGTAGCTGGTGGTTCTCCACCGAGTCCAGTGGCAGCAGATCCGAGTCACTGGCCAGAAAATCCAAGCCCACTGGCCAAGTTCACCCCTCCTTCAGGGAACCTGAAGGCACCTTCAGGGAATGTTCCACCACGTTCCTCCATGAGTGCAGGGGCACAGCTGCCATCTCGCCATGGGTTGCAAGGAAACTTCTCCTGGGGCACCTTCTTCCCCTTCTTCCTCACCACCCACAGGCACAGCTCTGCCTCTCCAGCTCAGCTCTTTCTAACTGCTTGCTCTGCTCAGGCCTCATCTCAGTTCTTTCGTATGTTAATTACTGAGGAGCATCTGTTGTCCCTCTCATGGCTCCTTGGCTGGGTTTGGAACAGGGGGAACTTCTCAGCTTCTTAATGGAGCCACCCCTGGAGCCCTTCCCCCGCTACCAAAAATCCCACCGAACCAAACCAGCACAACTGGGTAGAATCAGTTGCAGCACATACAGTGGACAGCACAAACATAAAATTCTTGGCAGGATAAGTCTTAAAGCAGAAAGATTTGCTTGTAGAGGTTGTCAGGCTAGCCATGTGGATTTCGAAGGTTCGGCATATGTTTTTCTTCACTTAGTTTTCTAAACCAAACTAAATCATTCCCACTCTCTAGTGGTTATAACTTAAACACACTGTTCTTAACATTTTAACATTCCCATGCTGCCCTTCACAACTGCAGTAATGACCATGTATGCATTTATCTTTTGTAATCTTCTTCATCCAATGATCTCTCCAGCCCTAAAGACATGTTTCCCTTACTGAAGATCTCCAACTTTGTAATAATCTTATAGTTGAATACCATTTTTCAGATAAAATCACTCCAGATTCTCAGGAGATTCTTTGCACTATGCTTCTGCTGTATACACATCTGAGTTGTGTTTGGGTTTGTTGGGGTTTTTTTGCTGCTGTGTCAGATCACAAACGCCTATCTAATTTACTGCCTGCTGTGATGTCTTTCAGCATTGATATAAGCCCGTTTTTCAAATAATGCAAATTATTTCCCCCCTATTTACTAAGGGTTGTTAACCTGGGCGAGTGTCATCCCTGTTCAAATTTCAGATCTTCCCATGTCCCTTTATATCGTGTCTTTATACTGCTTTGGGCCTGCATCATCTCTTACTTTAGCATCTTCTAGCTAACTTCATGGGCATACTGTTTTCTCCTAATCCTCATTTTCCAAAGTGTGCTATAATTAATGGGGAGGCTTCCACTGACTGCAAGAACTTTGGAACTGTTGTTATATTAAAAACAAGCAAATAAAACTCTTCCATGTTGTCCCTCACTACACATAACATGTCTGCAGTTTTTCAGTATGCACCAAGGCAGTTATGATCATCTCCCTCCCATCTTCAATTCAGTGTGCAGGCTGGGTGTCATTAATTGTGAGAAGTTTGTGCAATACATAGCTGAAGTATGCCTGTTGCTGTACTAAAACCCAGATGTGGTCCATCTGCTGCAGGGGTGAGAATAAATCTGGAAGTGCAGGAGCTTTAAACCAGAATTCTGTAGCTGGGACAGGCATAGCTGAAATAGCAATGAGAGCTGTGTGGATACTATCATGCTTTTAAGTGTATGCAGAACCAAATGACACCAGTATTGCTGCATAGATGCCCATCCCACTGCAACCTAACATCTGCTGTGGGGTTTTTTAGCCTCCACAAGCTGTTATTGCTGAGCCCCAACTCAGGTCTTCCGTTCCCTCATTCTGTCTACCTTTTCAGTAGAAAATTTGTAGTTACTGGAGAGAAATAAATGAGTGATGGGTTGTGCTGGAGCACAGATCCCAAACACCTCAAGGATACCATGGAACAATAGGGCCCAGTTCTGCTATTAGCAAGAGGCTCCACTGGTGCAGGGAAGAGAGGTGCGAGTCCTTCAGGTAGCAGAGCTCAAGCGCTCACTGTGGTTGGCTCAATTGCAAGAAGAGCAGGACAGTGGGGGAAGGACTAGATCCACAGTACATCCAGAGCCCTCTGAAAACCCATAGGCATATCATCCCCAAGATTTAATAGGGTCTCTGTAATTGGCAATCTTGTTTGCTTTTTTAATTGGTATCGGTGTAATGAAGGAGGGATCTCCAGCAGTCATTTGGAGGCTACTGAAGTGGTAAAGGGTAATGTCATCTATGGCTCTGAAAGTAAGCTTGATGTTCAAAGGTAAAAGTGTTTTGCTGAAAGTTAGAACTTGATTTTTGGGAGTGGACAACAGGTGTTTTGTGGGTTTTGTGTGTAAGCCTTTATGCTGCAGATTAAGTTAGGTTTTAAACCTAGTGTGCATGCCTCACTGTGTGCCTGGAGCATTTTTACTTAGGACAGTATCTCCCTCAGTGACCAGAAATTGTTGCAACTTTGCCAGCTCTATCCCAGTTTTCTTAGGGTTTATGCTCTTCAACCTTAGTACTTTCCTTCGGTCTTTCTCTTTCCATGTCTTGCTCTCACTGCTGTTCTCCACTTGTTCGCATTTGTTTCCTTCTGATTTACTTTTCTTTAACTGGGTAGGGAATTAACTTTGATGGATTTAAAATGGGACCTTTGATGTACTTGAAACAGCACACGTGTATAGCTCTGAGACCAAGGACTGAGCTTTCAGCACCATGAGGAATTAGGCCCTTGTTTCCCAGAACGTTTCTCCCTGAGAAGCTATAGAAAGAAGGATGCTGACTGTAAATTGCATTATATTCATTGCCTGCAGCAGAAATTGGCAAACAAATTAACAATGAAGTTTCGATCCACATTAGAACTGGATGTCTAACTAGTGAAGTCAATGGAAACATTCCTATTGATTTCTATAATGATAGCCAGTATTTGTGTGGTTATTTTTTACTGTGGTATCTTTGTAAATAACAAATCGGTATTTGCATCTTCAGCGTACATTTCTCATTAATACTTCCCCTCCTCCAGAATCGTGACCATTTGTACAACTCTTTGGAAATGTGGTTTCCAAGGGCTGGGCTTTGCAATGCAAAGCTAAAGGGCTGCAAGAGGAAATGCTGGCATGGCCTGATACAACTCACTCTGAGCTGCACTTATGGATTGTAGAGGCTGTTGTCACCATTTTTCTCTTTCTCAAGTGATAAATTGTGTGGTAAGAGAAGAAACATCAGACATAGGAAGCTGATCTATGGCTTATACTTGTATTATCTTACAAAATTATTTTATTTGCCTTCTATTCTGTGCTTTACAATGTCCTTTTCCTGCAGCTTTCTGTGCAAATTGCAAAACAGATCAAGCTTAGCCCCTTTGTACAGAAAATTATTTTTTAAATCATTTTGCTAACTGTCTTCATATGTCATTGTAGTACAGACATACATATCGGTCAAATGCACTTTTAGATTTCAAACTGAAGCAAATTTGTCCTTCTGTAATTGCAGGAGTACAGCATTTCTTATTCATAAGGGATCAAGACATGAAGTGTAGCTTCTATTTTTACACTCTAATTGCATTAAGTTTACAAAAATCAAGTGTTGTAATGTGTAGTGCTAAATCAAATTAGTGATGGATAAGAGACTGGGTTAGTGTACCAGGTTCAGGCACCTGTCTGACATTGTGTTCCTGTGTCATGTAAATTATTTTCTTCTTTGAACGTAGCTCAGGTTTTTCTAAATTTTTTAGTTGTTACTCTTGGAGAACATAGAGAGATAGGCTGATCATATCCATTAGCAAAATAGTGTTTGAGAAAAGGAAGTAGTTTCTTGTTTTGTTTTGTTGTGTTGGTTTTTGTTTGATTGTTTGTTTGTTTTGGGTTTTTTTTGTTTTTTTGTCGTTTCTCCCTCTTTAAGTAAAACCAAACTGACCAAAAGGGTCACTCAGCTCTTTGGAATTTGAATTCCATCAGGCCTATTGAGGAAGAGGTACTGACTATCTTTGCTTCTCTGTGGAAATTTCAGGCATGCCTTCAAATACCAAGGCCCTGTCTGTTTCATGTAGGCTTCTGACAGCACTTGAAGGCCTCATTATTTTTTTTAGCAGACCCTTTTGAGGGGTGGTCTTTATCAACATTTTCCCTAATTCCTCTGAAGAACATACTTTCTGGCAATTGCTTACTGTCTTTCATCTGAGAGATAGCTTTCTTTGGCCATGGTTCTTCCTCTCTCATATATATATATATATATATATATATATATATATATATATATATATATATATATATATATATATATATATATATATATATATATATATATATATATATATATATATATAGTGCTTGTGAAGTATATTGGGATTTCTCAGCATGGAAGTGACAGCACAGAATATTTTTAGCAGTAAAAGGCTGTGCTTGGAGATACCTGATTAGGTGAGGACAAGCAGTCCATCAGAATTGCTGAGAATTCCCAAAGCACTTGCTAATCTTTGCCTGTAGCCTGGGTCCCTCTGGCTGTTGCTCACACCCCGGCTGCCTGGCGCCCTTCTCTATTCCCCTAGGGACCCTGCAAGATGTGAGAGGTCTGACTGCTGCTGCTCCTGTCCCAGTGCAGCTTTGCAGGTCTGCAGCCACCTTCCCTCTCACCAGCAAGAGCCAACTGGCACCTGTGTGCCACACAGCAGAGGAGGGAGAGAGCAACGTCTGCTGGCTCCCCATCTTAGATGCCCTCACTGTCCCCAGTCTCCAGCTCCAGGACCAGCTGATAATGTTCAAAGAGCCACACATACTCCCTCGTTTGACACTTTGCTTAATTAGTTAGTTGTTTACCATGCAGGAAAATGAACTCACAGATCTGAGCGTGATAGTAAAGTGCTTGCTTTCTGACTGAGTGGGGCCAAACCTAGGCTATGCAGTTGATTGCCAGCTAAGCAGAGGGCTAGTTTAATGGTTAAGCTCATTTCAGAAATAGCAGGAGGGAGATGCACTACAATGCTTTATTGGAAAAATGTCAAAAGCCATTAGCTGCTGGCTGAAATATATGAAAGAGAGCTGCATTAACTCTGCTCTTCATTTTGTATGGAGGTGAAACGAGGCATTTCACCATTTACCATTGGGAATTAAGATGCAACATATTTTTAAGGTCATTTCCTTTGTTATAGGGATTCTCAGTAGGAAGATGAAACAAAAAATGTTTTCCTTTACATGTACTGTTTAATATACCATGCTGTCTATTCGCTTACATATGGCATGAATGTTGATAAATACAGATGTACACATATGTGCATATGTATAGTGTCCTAAACTGTTTTGTATTTCACATGCACCATTTTCTCTGTTAATGTGCTCCATACACAATGTCCATGGTCAGGGCATAGCATGCCTTGAATAGTATCATCTGCCAACTAAAACAGGTCGATCAGTCGTACTCATACATTCCAGCCTCCTGACTAGTTGCAACTAATGCTATTTTTAACCTGCCAGGGGATATTTCTCTCTTATCTATCACCTTCCAAAAATACATACCTTCAGAACTGAAAGAGAAATATTTCTCTTTTGGACCTGTATGTATTTTTCTAGAGCTAAAATTTGTCTGGCTTTAAAATCCCAACTAATGTAAATTTGTACTGGACTAAAAAGAAGTTTTATTTCTTTGAAAAGAGGGAAGTACCTAGCTTTCAAAAGAGACAGGGCTTAGATCTCGCTGTGAGAAGGCTCTACATATGGGATTTCTAAATCATGACATATGTAAATATGTTTTATTTACATAAATTATTTTATACTTAAAGGCTGTGCTGCTTCTACTTGGGGTGAACTGCATATTACAGAGCTCCACAAGCTTATCCTTTCTACTGTCTGAGCCTGTATTGCATCAGTGGCCCCTGTCCATGAACTGTGTGTGCATGACTGGCTCTATGTGTTTTTGTCCCGTCCCTGATGTGCCTTGTGACCTGACCTTTTGCTCTGGACACTGCCCTCCCCGCACACCCTTTTCTCTCTCTCTCATGGCAGGAGGCAGTGTGCAGGTGGGACTCGGTGGGTGCAGCTTGTTCCAGCTTTCCCACGATCTCACCTATCCACTGTAACCATAGGCCAACTTGCTTACCCCCTCCTACCTTGGACGTGTAGATTAAGAGTGGTCCTTTTGCTCAGCTGGTTTACCCTGGTTTTCCAGGTTTCCGACCAAAAGGAGGAAGGGACTTGTCTGCAGTCATCCCCGCTGGCTCAGCTTGTAGGGATGTGATTGGGTTTGGGTATGGGCATATTGTTGAAATCTCTGTCAAATGAGAGAGGCTGCGTTAGGCAGAGCTGATGCTGCCTTTGTGCCAGCTGTGGGAAGCAAACAACAGCCAATGCAGGGGAAGTGCCAGCTGGCCCCCACAGATACTACGTATGAACACAGTATTTTAAATCTGCTTCTGGGATCTCGTGCCACTAAACTCTGGCCTAAAATATCTTTGATTTCTTAAGCAAGGGGTCCAGTCTAGTTCAGCTAAGCCTCCTTAAGCAAGCATGGTGTTTTATAAACAATATATCTTGAGGAACAGTAATTACCCATATATCTTAATGACATGGCAGGCATTGGAGCATCTCCAGCAGCTTACACAGACTAAATATGACGAATAAACGTTGCAAGTGATGAAGCCAGAGAGCAGCATGCCTGAGCTGAGGGATGCTCTGTGCTCCGTTAGGAAGAGAGACTGGGCAGGGTTCCCAGGCTCCAGCTCAGTGCAACATTTCAGTATACACCTGCCTTTAATTCTGAATTGTTTTTCCTGCCAAAGCAAAAGTGACAGCTCATCGGTTTATATCTCCTTGTGTGTGGATAAGCGTTCCTACTTCCACAGAATGATGTGGGTAATTCTGGATCATCTGTGTCTCGGATGGTCCTATACTGAAGGTAGGCATTAGTAAGCCAAAGCTCTGAGACCAGTGGTGTAGAGTTATCTGCCTGTCGTGGTTTGAGCCCAGCACAACAACAAAGAAACAGCCCCGAGCCCACTCGCTCAGCTGCCCCCACACACACACTCTGGGTTGAGAACAATAAAGCTCAAGGGTTGAGACAAAGGACGAGGGGGTTCTTCCTCAATTAAGGTCCCTGGGCAAAACAGACTCAACTTGGAGAAAAAAAAAATAAATTAATTAATTTCACACTGATCAAACACCCACAGGGCACAGACATACCCAGAGCAGGGCTTGCATATGTTACCCCACCCCTCCCTTCTTCC